>NW_027063419.1:0-15674 GCF_032884065.1 Artemia franciscana | reverse complement strand
AATTTTTGACATAGGAAAAGAGCCTTTAATCACATTCTTTACCATTTGCAATCATAAAATAGTCTAATATCTTCATTTTTTCAACATACGTAGCTATTACCCTCGAAAACTAAAACTTTTGAAATAGGAAAAGAGCCTTTAATCACATTCTTTACCATGTGCAATCATAAAATAGTCTAATATCTTCATTTTCATAACATACGTAGCTATTACCCTCGAAAACTAAAACTTTTGAAATAGGAAAAGAGCCTTTAATCACATTCTTTACCATTTGCAATCATAAAATAGTCTAATATCTTCATTTTTTCAACATACGTAGCTATTACCCTCGAAAACTAAAACTTTTGACATAGGAAAAGAGCCTTTAATCACATTCTTTACCATTTGCAATCATAAAATAGTCTAATATCTTCTTTTTTTCCACAGACAAAGCTATTACCCTCGAAAACTAAAACTTTTGACACAGGAAAAGAGCCTTTAATCACATTCTTTACCATTTGCAATCATAAAATAGTCTAATATCTTCATTTTTTCAACATACGTAGCTATTACCCTCGAAAACTAAAACTTTTGACATAGGAAAAGAGCCTTTAATCACATTCTTTACCATTTGCAATCATAAAATAGTCTAATATCTTCATTTTTTCAACATACGTAGCTATTACCCTCGAAAACTAAAACTTTTGACATAGGAAAAGAGCCTTTAAGCACATTCTTTACCATGTGCAATCATAAAATAGTCTAATATCTTCATTTTTTCAACATACGTAGCTATTACCCTCGAAAACTAAAACTTTTGAAATAGGAAAAGAGCCTTTAATCACATTCTTTACCATGTGCAATCATAAAATAGTCTAATATCTTCATTTTTTCAACATACGTAACTATTACCCTCGAAAACTAAAATTTTTGACACAGGAAAAGAGCCTTTAATCACATTCTTTACCATTTGCAATCATAAAATAGTCTAATATCTTCATTTTTTCAACATACGTAGCTATTACCCTCGAAGACTAAAACTTTTGATATAGGAAAAGAGCCTTTAATCACATTCTTTACAATTTGCAATCATAAAATAGTCTAATATCTTCATTTTTTCAACATACGTAGCTATTACCCTCGAAAACTAAAACCTTTGAAATAGGAAAAGAGCCTTTAATCACATTCTTTACCATTTGCAATCATAAAATAGTCTAATATCTTCATTTTTTCAACATACGTAGCTATTACCCTCGAAAACTAAAATTTTTGACATAGGAAAAGAGCCTTTAATTACATTCTTTACCATTTGCAATCATAAAATAGTCTAATATCTTCATTTTTTCAACATACATAGCTATTACCCTCGAAAACTAAAACTTTTGAAATAGGAAAAGAGCCTTTAATCACATTCTTTACCATGTGCAATCATAAAATAGTCTAATATCTTCATTTTCATAACATACGTAGCTATTACCCTCGAAAACTAAAACTTTTGAAATAGGAAAAGAGCCTTTAATCACATTCTTTACCATTTGCAATCATAAAATAGTCTAATATCTTCATTTTTTCAACATACGTAGCTATTACCCTCGAAAACTAAGACTTTTGACATAGGAAAAGAGCCTTTAATCACATTCTTTACCATTTGCAATCATAAAATAGTCTAATATCTTCTTTTTTTCCACAGACAAAGCAATTACCCTCGAAAACTAAAACTTTTGACATAGGAAAAGAGCCTTTAATCACATTCTTTACCATTTGCAATCATAAAATAGTCTAATATCTTCATTTTTTCAACATACGTAGCTATTACCCTCGAAAACTAAAACTTTTGACATAGGAAAAGAGCCTTTAATCACATTCTTTACCATTTGCAATCATAAAATAGTCTAATATCTTCATTTTTTCAACATACGTAGCTATTACCCTCGAAAACTAAAACTTTTGAAATTAGGAAAAGAGCCTTTAATCAAATTCTTTACCATTTGCAATCATAAAATAGTCTAATATCTTCATTTTTTCAACATACGTAGCTATTACCCTCGAAAACTAAAACTTTGGACATAGGAAAATAGCCTTTAATCACATTCTTTACCATTTGCAATCGTAAAATAGTCTAATATCTTCATTTTTTCAACATACGTAGCTATTACCCTCGAAAACTAAAATTTTTTGAAATAGGAAAAGAGCCTTTAATCACATTCTTTACCATTTGCAATCATAAAATAGTCTAATATCTTCATTTTTTCAACATACGTAGCTATTACCCTCGAAAACTAAAACTTTTGAAATAAGAAAAGAGCCTTTAATCACATTCTTTACCATGTGCAATCATAAAATAGTCTAATATCTTCATTTTTTCAACATACGTAGCTATTACCCTCGAAAACTAAAACTTTTGAAATAGGAAAAGAGCCTTTAATCACATTCTTTACCATGTGCAATCATAAAATTGTCTAATATCTTCATTTTTTCAACATACGTAGCAATTACCCTTGAAAACTAAAACTTTTGACATAGGAAAAGAGCCTTTAATCACATTCTTTACCATGGGCAATCATAAAATAGTCAAATATCTTCATTTTTTAACATACGTGGCTATTACCCTCGAAAACTAAAACTTTTGAAATAGGAAAAGAGCCTTTAATCACATTCTTTACCATTTGCAATCATAAAATAGTCTAATATCTTTATTTTTTCAACATACGTAGCTATTACCCTCGAAAACTAAAACTTTTGAAATAGGAAAAGAGCCTTCCATGTGCAATCATAAAATAGTCTAATATCTTCATTTTCATAACATACGTAGCTATTACCCTCGAAAACTAAAACTTTTGAAATAGGAAAAGAGTCTTTAATCACATTCTTTACCATTTGCAATCATAAAATAGTCTAATATCTTCATTTTTTCAACATACGTAGCTATTACCCTCGAAAACTAAAACTTATGACATAGGCAAAGAGCCTTTAATCACATTCTTTACCATTTGCATCATAAAATAGTCTAATATCTTCTTTTTTTTCCACAGACAAAGCTATTACCCTCGAAAACTACAACTTTTGACATAGGAAAAGAGCCTTTAATCACATTCTTTACCATTTGCAATCATAAAATAGTCTAATATCTTCATTTTTTCAACATACGTAGCTATTACCCTCGAAAACTAAAACTTTTGACATAGGAAAAGAGCCTTTAATCACATTCTTTACCATTTGCAATCATAAAATAGTCTAATATCTTCATTATTTCAACATACGTAGCTATTACCCTCGAAAACTAAAACTTTTGACATAGGAAAAGAGCCTTTAAGCACATTCTTTACCATGTGCAATCATAAAATAGTCTAATATCTTCATTTTTTCAACATACGTAGCTATTACCCTCGAAAACTAAAACTTTTGAAATAGGAAATGAGCCTTTAATCACATTCTTTACCATGTGCAATCATAAAATTGTCTAATATCTTCATTTTTTAACCATACGTAGCTATTACCCTCGAAAACTAAAACTTTTGAAATAGAAAAAGAGCCTTTAATCACATTCTTTACCATATGCAATCATAAAATAGTCTAATATCTTCATTTTTTCAACATACGTAGCTATTACCCTCGAAAACTAAAATTTTTGACATAGGAAAAGAGCCTTTAATCACATTCTTTACCATTTGCAATCATAAAATAGTCTAATATCTTCATTTTTGCAACATACGTAGCTAGTACCCTTGAAGACTAAAACTTTTGACATAGGAAAAGAGCCTTTAATCACATTCTTTACAATTTGCAATCATAAAATAGTCTAATATCTTCATTTTTTCAACATACGTAGCTATTACCCTCGAAAACTAAAACTTTTGAAATAGGAAAAGAGCCTTTAATCACATTCTTTACCATTTGCAATCATAAAATAGTCTAATATCTTCATTTTTTCAACATACGTAGCTATTACCCTCGAAAACTAAAATTTTTGACATAGGAAAAGAGCCTTTAATCACATTCTTTACCATTTGCAATCATAAAATAGTCTAATATCTTCATTTTTCAACATACGTAGCTATTACCCTCGAAAACTAAAACTTTTGAAATAGGAAAAGAGCCTTTAATCACATTCTTTACCATGTGCAATCATAAAATAGTCTAATATCTTCATTTTCATAACATACGTAGCTATTACCCTCGAAAACTAAAACTTTTGAAATAGGAAAAGAGCCTTTAATCACATTCTTTACCATTTGCACTCATAAAATAGTCTAATATCTTCATTTTTTCAACATACGTAGCTATTACCCTCGAAAACTAAAACTTTTGACTTAGGAAAAGAGCCTTTAATCACATTCTTTACCATTTGCAATCATAAAATAGTCTAATATCTTCTTTTTTTCCACAGACAAAGCTATTACCCTCGAAAACTAAAACTTTTGACATAGGAAAAGAGCCTTTAATCACATTCTTTACCATTTGCAATCATAAAATAGTCTAATATCTTCATTTTTTCAACATACGTAGCTATTACCCTCGAAAACTAAAACTTTTGAAATAGGAAAAGAGCCTTTAATCACATTCTTTACCATGTGCAATCATAAAATAGTCTAATATCTTCATTTTTTCAACATACTTAGCTATTACCCTCGAAAACTAAAACTTTTGAAATAGGAAAAGAGCCTTTAATCACATTCTTTACCATGTGCAATCATAAAATTGTCTAATATCTTCATTTTTTCAACATACGTAGCTATTACCCTCGAAAACTAAAACTTTTGAAATAGGAAAAGAGCCTTTAATCACATTCTTTACCATGTGCAATCATAAAATTGTCTAATATCTTCATTTTTTCAACATACGTAGCAATTACCCTTGAAAACTAAAACTTTTGACATAGGAAAAGAGCCTTTAATCACATTCTTTACCATTTGCAATCATAAAATAGTCAAATATCTTCATTTTTTAACATACGTGGCTATTACCCTCGAAAACTAAAACTTTTGAAATAGGAAAAGAGCCTTTAATCACATTCTTTACCATTTGCAATCATAAAATAGTCTAATATCTTTATTTTTTCAACATACGTAGCTATTACCCTCGAAAACTAAAACTTTTGACATAGGAAAAGAGCCTTTAATCACATTCGTTACCATTTGCAATCATAAAATAGTCTAATATCTTCATTTTTTCATATACGTAGCTATTACCCTCGAAAACTAAAACTTTTGAAATAGGAAAAGAGCCTTCCATTGCAATCATAAAATAGTCTAATATCTTCATTTTTTCAACATACGTAGTTATTACCCTCGAAAACTAAAATTTTTGACATAGGAAAAGAGCCTTTAATCACATTCTTTACCATTTGCAATCATAAAATAGTCTAATATCTTCATTTTTTTCAACATACGTAGCTATTACCCTCGAAAACTAAAACTTTTGACATAGGAAAGAGCCTTTAATCACATTCTTTACCATTTGCAATCATAAAATAGTCTAATATCTTCATTTTTTCCACATACAGCTATTACCCTCGAAAACTAAAACTTTTGACATAGGAAAAGAGCCTTTAATCACATTCTTTACCATTTGCAATCATAAAATAGTCTAATATCTTCATTTTTTCAACATACGTAGCTATTACCCTCGAAAACTAAAACTTTTGACATAGGAAAAGAGCCTTTAATCACATTCTTTACCATTTGCAATCATAAAATAGTCTAATATCTTCATTTTTTCAACATACGTAGCTATTACCCTCGAAAACTAAAACTTTTGACATAGGAAAAGAGCCTTTAATCACATTCTTTACCATGTGCAATCATAAAATAGTCTAATATCTTCATTTTTTCAACATACGTAGCTATTACCCTCGAAAACTAAAACTTTTGAAATAGGAAAAGAGCCTTTAATCACATTCTTTACCATTGCAATCATAAAATAGTCTAATATCTTCATTTTTTAACATACGTAGCTATTACCCTCGAAAACTAAAACTTTTGACATAGGAAAAAGAGCCTTTAATCACATTCTTTACCATATTGCAATCATAAAATAGTCTAATATCTTCATTTTTTCAACATACGTAGCTATTACCCTCGAAAACTAAAACTTTTGACATAGGAAAAGAGCCTTTAATCACATTCTTTACCATTTGCAATCATAAAATAGTCTAATATCTTCATTTTTTCAACATACGTAGCTATTACCCTCGAAAACTAAAACTTTTGACATAGGAAAAGAGCCTTTAATCACATTCTTTACCATTTGCAATCATAAAATAGTCTAATATCTTCATTTTTTCAACATACGTAGCTATTACCCTCGAAAACTAAAACTTTTGAAATAGGAAAAGAGCCTTTAATCACATTCTTTACCATTTGCAATCATAAAATAGTCTAATATCTTCATTTTTTCAACATACGTAGCTATTACCCTCGAAAACTAAAACTTTTGACATAGGAAAAGAGCCTTTAATCACATTCTTTACCATTTGCAATCATAAAATAGTCTAATATCTTCATTTTTCAACATACGTAGCTATTACCCTCGAAAACTAAAACTTTTGAAATAGGAAAAGAGCCTTTAATCACATTCTTTACCATTTGCAATCATAAAATAGTCTAATATCTTCATTTTTTCAAACATACGTAGCTATTACCCTCGAAAACTAAAACTTTTGACATAGGAAAAGAGCCTTTAATCACATTCTTTACCATTTGCAATCATAAAATAGTCTAATATCTTCATTTTTTCAACATACGTAGCTATTACCCTCGAAAACTAAAACTTTTGACATAGGAAAAGAGCCTTTAATCACATTCTTTACCATTTGCAATCATAAAATAGTCTAATATCTTCATTTTTTCAACATACGTAGCTATTACCCTCGAAAACTAAAACTTTTGACATAGGAAAAGAGCCTTTAATCACATTCTTTACCATTTGCAATCATAAAATAGTCTAATATCTTCATTTTTTCAACATACGTAGCTATTACCCTCGAAAACTAAAACTTTTGACATAGGAAAAGAGCCTTTAATCACATTCTTTACCATTTGCAATCATAAAATAGTCTAATATCTTCATTTTTTCAACATACGTAGCTATTACCCTCGAAAACTAAAACTTTTGACATAGGAAAAGAGCCTTTAATCACATTCTTTACCATTTGCAATCATAAAATAGTCTAATATCTTCTTTTTTCCACAGACAAAGCTATTACCCTCGAAAACTAAAACTTTTGACATAGGAAAAGAGCCTTTAATCACATTCTTTACCATTTGCAATCATAAAATAGTCTAATATCTTCATTTTTTCAACATACGTAGCTATTACCCTCGAAAACTAAAACTTTTGACATAGGAAAAGAGCCTTTAATCACATTCTTTACCAGTTGCAATCATAAAATAGTCTAATATCTTAATTTTTCAACATACGTAGCTATTACCCTCGAAAACTAAAACTTTTGACATAGGAAAAGAGCCTTTAAGCACATTCTTTACCATGTGCAATCATAAAATAGTCTAATATCTTCATTTTTTCAACATACGTAGCTATTACCCTCGAAAACTAAAACTTTTGAAATAGGAAAAGAGCCTTTAATCACATTCTTTACCATGTGCAATCATAAAATAGTCTAATATCTTCATTTTTTAACATACGTAGCTATTACCCTCGAAAACTAAAACTTTTGACATAGGAAAAGAGCCTTTAATCACATTCTTTACCATTTGCAATCATAAAATAGTCTAATATCTTCATTTTTTCAACATACGTAGCTATTACCCTCGAAAACTAAAATTTTGACATAGGAAAAGAGCCTTTAATCACATTCTTTACCATTTGCAATCATAAAATAGTCTAATATCTTCATTTTTTCAACATACGTAGCTATTACCCTCGAAAACTAAAACTTTTGACATAGGAAAAGAGCCTTTAATCACATTCTTTACCATTTGCAATCATAAAATAGTCTAATATCTTCATTTTTTCAACATACGTAGCTATTACCCTCGAAAACTAAAATTTTGAAATAGGAAAAGAGCCTTTAATCACATTCTTTACCATTTGCAATCATAAAATAGTCTAATATCTTCATTTTTTCAACATACGTAGCTATTACCCTCGAAAACTAAAACTTTTGACATAGGAAAAGAGCCTTTAATCACATTCTTTACCATTTGCAATCATAAAATAGTCTAATATCTTCATTTTTTCAACATACGTAGCTATTACCCTCGAAAACTAAAACTTTTGAAATAGGAAAAGAGCCTTTAATCACATTCTTTACCATATGCAATCATAAAATAGTCTAATATCTTCATTTTTTAAAACATACGTAGCTATTACCCTCGAAAACTAAAACTTTTGACATAGGAAAAGAGCCTTTAATCACATTCTTTACCATTTGCAATCATAAAATAGTCTAATATCTTCTTTTTTTCAACATACGTAGCTATTACCCTCGAAAACTAAAACTTTTGACATAGGAAAAGAGCCTTTAATCACATTCTTTACCATTTGCAATCATAAAATAGTCTAATATCTTCATTTTTTCAACATACGTAGCTATTACCCTCGAAAACTAAAACTTTTGACATAGGAAAAGAGCCTTTAATCACATTCTTTACCATTTGCAATCATAAAATAGTCTAATATCTTCATTTTTTCAACATACGTAGCTATTACCCTCGAAAACTAAAACTTTTGAAATAGGAAAAGAGCCTTTAATCACATTCTTTACCATTTGCAATCATAAAATAGTCTAATATCTTCATTTTTTCAACATACGTAGCTATTACCCTCGAAAACTAAAACTTTTGAAATAGGAAAAGAGCCTTTAATCACATTCTTTACCATGTGCAATCATAAAATTGTCTAATATCTTCATTTTTTCAACATACGTAGCTATTACCCTCGAAAACTAAAACTTTTGAAATAGGAAAAGAGCCTTTAATCACATTCTTTACCATGTGCAATCATAAAATAGTCTAATATCTTCATTTTTTCAACATACGTAGCTATTACCCTCGAAAACTAAAACTTTTGAAATAGGAAAAGAGCCTTTAATCACATTCTTTACCATGTGCAATCATAAAATTGTCTAATATCTTCATTTTTTCAACATACGTAGCTATTACCCTCGAAAACTAAAACTTTTGAAATAGGAAAAGAGCCTTTAATCACATTCTTTACCATGTGCAATCATAAAATAGTCTAATATCTTCATTTTTTCAACATACGTAGCTATTACCCTCGAAAACTAAAACTTTTGAAATAGGAAAAGAGCCTTTAATCACATTCTTTACCATGTGCAATCATAAAATAGTCTAATATCTTCATTTTTTCAACATACGTAGCTATTACCCTCGAAAACTAAAACTTTTGAAATAGGAAAAGAGCCTTTAATCACATTCTTTACCATGTGCAATCATAAAATTGTCTAATATCTTCATTTTTTCAACATACGTAGCTATTACCCTCGAAAACTAAAACTTTTGACATAGGAAAAGAGCTTTAATCACATTCTTTACCATGGCAATCATAAAATAGTCTAATATCTTCATTTTTTCAACATACGTAGCTATTACCCTCGAAAACTAAAACTTTTGAAATAGGAAAAGAGCCTTTAATCACATTCTTTACCATGTGCAATCATAAAATAGTCTAATATCTTCATTTTTTCAACATACGTAGCTATTACCCTCGAAAACTAAAACTTTTGAAATAGGAAAAGAGCTTTAATCACATTCTTTACCATGTGCAATCATAAAATAGTCTAATATCTTCATTTTTTCAACATACGTAGCTATTACCCTCGAAAACTAAAACTTTTGACATAGGAAAAGAGCCTTTAATCACATTCTTTACCATTTGCAATCATAAAATAGTCTAATATCTTCATTTTTCCAACATACGTAGCTATTACCCTCGAAAACTAAAACTTTTGACATAGGAAAAGAGCCTTTAATCACATTCTTTACCATGTGCAATCATAAAATAGTCTAATATCTTCATTTTTTCAACATACGTAGCTATTACCCTCGAAAACTAAAACTTTTGAAATAGGAAAAGAGCCTTTAATCACATTCTTTACCATTTGCAATCATAAAATAGTCTAATATCTTCATTTTTTCAACATACGTAGCTATTACCCTCGAAAACTAAAACTTTTGAAATAGGAAAAGAGCTTTAATCACATTCTTTACCATTGCAATCATAAAATAGTCTAATATCTTCATTTTTTCAACATACGTAGCTATTACCCTCGAAAACTAAAACTTTTGAAATAGGAAAAGAGCCTTTAATCACATTCTTTACCATTTGCAATCATAAAATAGTCTAATATCTTCATTTTTTCAACATACGTAGCTATTACCCTCGAAAACTAAAACTTTTGAAATAGAAAAGAGCCTTTAATCACATTCTTTACCATGTGCAATCATAAAATAGTCTAATATCTTCATTTTTTTCAACATACGTAGCTATTACCCTCGAAAACTAAAACTTTTGAAATAGGAAAAGAGCCTTTAATCACATTCTTTACCATGTGCAATCATAAAATTGTCTAATATCTTCATTTTTTCAACATACGTAGCTATTACCCTCGAAAACTAAAACTTTTGAAATAGGAAAAGAGCCTTTAATCACATTCTTTACCATGTGCAATCATAAAATAGTCTAATATCTTCATTTTTTCAACATACGTAGCTATTACCCTCGAAAACTAAAACTTTTGAAATAGGAAAAGAGCCTTTAATCACATTCTTTACCATGTGCAATCATAAAATAGTCTAATATCTTCATTTTTTCAACATACGTAGCTATTACCCTCGAAAACTAAAACTTTTGAAATAGGAAAAGAGCCTTTAATCACATTCTTTACCATGTGCAATCATAAAATTGTCTAATATCTTCATTTTTTCAACTTACGTAGCTATTACCCTCGAAAACTAAAACTTTTGACATAGGAAAAGAGCCTTTAATCACATTCTTTACCATGGCAATCATAAAATAGTCTAATATCTTCATTTTTTCAACATACGTAGCTATTACCCTCGAAAACTAAAACTTTTGAAATAGGAAAAGAGCTTTAATCACATTCTTTACCATGTGCAATCATAAAATAGTCTAATATCTTCATTTTTTCAACATACGTAGCTATTACCCTCGAAAACTAAAACTTTTGACATAGGAAAAGAGCCTTTAATCACATTCTTTACCATGTGCAATCATAAAATAGTCTAATATCTTCATTTTTCAACATACTAGCTATTACCCTCGAAAACTAAAACTTTTGACATAGGAAAAGAGCCTTTAATCACATTCTTTACCATTTGCAATCATAAAATAGTCTAATATCTTCATTTTTTCAACATACGTAGCTATTACCCTCGAAAACTAAAACTTTTGACATAGGAAAAGAGCCTTTAATCACATTCTTTACCATTTGCAATCATAAAATAGTCTAATATCTTCATTTTTTCAACATACGTAGCTATTACCCTCGAAAACTAAAACTTTTGAAATAGGAAAAGAGCTTTTAATCACATTCTTTACCATTTGCAATCATAAAATAGTCTAATATCTTCATTTTTTCAACATACGTAGCTATTACCCTCGAAAACTAAAACTTTTGAAATAGGAAAAGAGCCTTTAATCACATTCTTTACCGTGCAATCATAAAATAGTCTAATATCTTCATTTTTTCAACATACGTAGCTATTACCCTCGAAAACTAAAACTTTTGAAATAGGAAAAGAGCCTTTAATCACATTCTTTACCATTTGCAATCATAAAATAGTCTAATATCTTCATTTTTTCAACATACGTAGCTATTACCCTCGAAAACTAAAACTTTTGAAATAGGAAAAGAGCCTTTAATCACATTCTTTACCATGTGCAATCATAAAAAGTCTAATATCTTCATTTTTTCAACATACGTAGCTATTACCCTCGAAAACTAAAACTTTTGAAATAGGAAAAGAGCCTTTAATCACATTCTTTACCATTTGCAATCATAAAATAGTCTAATATCTTCATTTTTTCAACATACGTAGCTATTACCCTCGAAAACTAAAACTTTTGAAATAGGAAAAGAGCCTTTAATCACATTCTTTACCATTTGCAATCATAAAATAGTCTAATATCTTCATTTTTTCAACATACGTAGCTATTACCCTCGAAAACTAAAACTTTTGAAATAGGAAAAGAGCCTTTAATCACATTCTTTACCATGTGCAATCATAAAATAGTCTAATATCTTCATTTTTCAACATACGTAGCTATTACCCTCGAAAACTAAAACTTTTGAAATAGGAAAAGAGCCTTTAATCACATTCTTTACCATTTGCAATCATAAAATAGTCTAATATCTTCATTTTTTCAACATACGTAGCTATTACCCTCGAAAACTAAAACTTTTGACATAGGAAAAGAGCCTTTAATCACATTCTTTACCATTTGCAATCATAAAATAGTCTAATATCTTCATTTTTTCACATACGTAGCTATTACCCTCGAAAACTAAAACTTTTGACATAGGAAAAGAGCCTTTAATCACATTCTTTACCATTTGCAATCATAAAATAGTCTAATATCTTCATTTTTTCAACATACGTAGCTATTACCCTCGAAAACTAAAACTTTTGAAATAGGAAAAGAGCTTTTAATCACATTCTTTACCATGTGCAATCATAAAATAGTCTAATATCTTCATTTTTTCACATACGTAGCTATTACCCTCGAAAACTAAAACTTTTGAAATAGGAAAAGAGCCTTTAATCACATTCTTTACCATGTGCAATCATAAAATAGTCTAATATCTTCATTTTTTCAACATACGTAGCTATTACCCTCGAAAACTAAAACTTTTGAAATAGGAAAAGAGCCTTTAATCACATTCTTTACCATGTGCAATCATAAAATAGTCTAATATCTTCATTTTTTCACATACGTAGCTATTACCCTCGAAAACTAAAACTTTTGAAATAGGAAAAGAGCCTTTAATCACATTCTTTACCATTTGCAATCAAAAATAGTCTAATATCTTCATTTTTTCAACATACGTAGCTATTACCCTCGAAAACTAAAACTTTTGAAATAGAAAAGAGCTTTAATCACATTCTTTACCATGTGCAATCATAAAATAGTCTAATATCTTCATTTTTTCAACATCGTAGCTATTACCCTCGAAAACTAAAACTTTTGAAATAGGAAAAGAGCCTTTAATCACATTTTTACCATGTGCAATCATAAAATTGTCTAATATCTTCATTTTTTCAACATACGTAGCTATTACCCTCGAAAACTAAAACTTTTGAAATAGGAAAAGAGCCTTTAATCACATTCTTTACCATGTGCAATCATAAAATAGTCTAATATCTTCATTTTTTCAACAAACATAGCTATTACCCTTGAAAACTAAAACTTTTGAAATAGGAAAAGAGCCTTTAATCACATTCTTTACCATTTGCAATCATAAAATAGTCTAATATCTTCATTTTTTCAACATACGTAGCTATTACCCTCGAAAAACTAAAACTTTTGAAATAGGAAAAGAGCCTTTAATCACATTCTTTACCATTTGCAATCATAAAATAGTCTAATATCTTCATTTTTTCAACATACGTAGCTATTACCCTCGAAAACTAAAACTTTTGAAATAGGAAAAGAGCCTTTAATCACATTCTTTACCATTGCAATCATAAAATAGTCTAATATCTTCATTTTTTCAACATACGTAGCTATTACCCTCGAAAACTAAAACTTTTGAAATAGGAAAAGAGCCTTTAATCACATTCTTTACCATGTGCAATCATAAATAGTCTAATATCTTCATTTTTTCAACATACGTAGCTATTACCCTCGAAAACTAAAACTTTTGAAATAGGAAAAGAGCCTTTAATCACATTCTTTACCATTTGCAATCATAAAATAGTCTAATATCTTCATTTTTTCAACATAAGTAGCTATTACCCTCGAAAACTAAAACTTTTGAAATAGGAAAAGAGCCTTTAATCACATTCTTTACCATTTGCAATCATAAAATAGTCTAATATCTTCATTTTTTCAACATACGTAGCTATTACCCTCGAAAACTAAAACTTTTGAAATAGGAAAAGAGCCTTTAATCACAATTCTTTACCATTTGCAATCATAAAATAGTCTAATATCTTCATTTTTTCAACATACGTAGCTATTACCCTCGAAAACTAAAACTTTTGAAATAGGAAAAGAGCCTTTAATCACATTCTTTACCATTTGCAATCATAAAATAGTCTAATATCTTCATTTTTTCAACATACGTAGCTATTACCCTCGAAAACTAAAACTTTTGAAATAGGAAAAGAGCCTTTAATCACATTCTTTACCATGTGCAATCATAAAATAGTCTAATATCTTCATTTTTTCAACATACGTAGCTATTACCCTCGAAAACTAAAACTTTTGAAATAGGAAAAGAGCCTTTAATCACATTCTTTACCATGTGCAATCATAAAATAGTCTAATATCTTCATTTTTTCAACATACGTAGCTATTACCCTCGAAAACTAAAACTTTTGAAATAGAAAAGAGCCTTTAATCACATTCTTTACCATGTGCAATCATAAAATAGTCTAATATCTTCATTTTTTCAACATACGTAGCTATTACCCTCGAAAACTAAAACTTTTGAAATAGGAAAAGAGCCTTTAATCACATTCTTTACCATTTGCAATCATAAAATAGTCTAATATCTTCATTTTTTCAACATACGTAGCTATTACCCTCGAAAACTAAAACTTTTGACATAGGAAAAGAGCCTTTAATCACATTCTTTACCATTTGCAATCATAAAATAGTCTAATATCTTCATTTTTTCAACATACGTAGCTATTACCCTGAAAACTAAAACTTTTGAAATAGGAAAAGAGCCTTTAATCACATTCTTTACCATTTGCAATCATAAAATAGTCTAATATCTTCATTTTTTCAACATACGTAGCTATTACCCTCGAAAACTAAAACTTTTGAAATAGGAAAAGAGCCTTTAATCACATTCTTTACCATGTGCAATCATAAAATAGTCTAATATCTTCATTTTTTCAACATACGTAGCTATTACCCTCGAAAACTAAAACTTTTGAAATAGGAAAAGAGCCTTAAATCACATTCTTTACCATGTGCAATCATAAAATAGTCTAATATCTTCATTTTTTCAACATACGTAGCTATTACCCTCGAAAACTAAAACTTTTGAAATAGGAAAAGAGCCTTTAATCACATTCTTTACCATGTGAAATCATAAAATAGTCTAATATCTTCATTTTTTCAACATACGTAGCTATTACCCTCGAAAACTAAAACTTTTGAAATAGGAAAAGAGCCTTTAATCCCATTCTTTACCATTTGCAATCATAAAATAGTCTAATATCTTCATTTTTTCAACATACGTAGCTGTTACCCTCGAAAACTAAAACTTTTGAAATAGGAAAAGAGCCTTTAATCACATTCTTTACCATGTGCAATCATAAAATAGTCTAATATCTTCATTTTTTCAACATACGTAGCTATTACCCTCGAAAACTAAAACTTTTGAAATAGGAAAAGAGCCTTTAATCCCATTCTTTACCATTTGCAATCATAAAATAGTCTAATATCTTCATTTTTTCAACATACGTAGCTGTTACCCTCGAAAACTAAAACTTTTGAAATAGGAAAAGAGCCTTTAA
>NW_027063418.1:0-35911 GCF_032884065.1 Artemia franciscana | reverse complement strand
ATTACAGTTGTCAACTGAGAAAACAACTGGAGAACTTTATGACGTTGTAACCTTGTGCTTATATCACTATTTGCCAAAGAAACAGGAGTATAAGCATTCATCAAATTAGAATATTGAACAGCAATCTAAACGATCCGTTATTCCAGTGTTGTTAAATGAAAATCGAAAATAGATGAAAAAGGTATAAATGAAAAGAGAAAGTCATTACATACTTGATATATTTGTTTTGCATGTTTGATATGATTCTTTATCAACTCTGCAGCATGTTCTTGATACATTTGATCTGCGTTTTTGGCCTGGCTTTTTCCAATTCTATAGCCTTTCAGCTCGTTTTAACACTTTTGATGAAATTTTAGATTTCGGTACTTAACTCATTTGTTCTAACAAGTTATAAATATTCTTGATATTCTTTGTCGATATTCATTGTCTGTTCTGTAGTTAATAAGTCTACAAATCCTTCAGTTCCAGTAATAATTCCTCCATAACTCTCAAAAATGACTGAAAGAATATTTGCAAGGTTAAACACTGATTTGATGCTCATTCTTGTAATTTCTTTCTTACTCTGAGACAAAAGTCTTCTGATCTGATAAAAGTTTCAATCTGAATTTGTCGACTCTAATTTAATGTGGCCTCTGTTAAACTGACTTATTTCACCATGAACTAACCTTAATCTGTTCATGTATTTTTTGAAATCATCTCTCAGAGAATTTTGTTTTTTTTTGTAAGCATACATCGATTTATCTGCCAAATTTACTTCAGTTGTAACATGGCTGTTGAAGTTTTTGCTAATCAGCAGAGCTGTACAATGAGCTCTTAAATTAGAAAGCTTATTCTTCTATTTCTGCATGAAAGATATCGTTTTCAGTTAAATCAACTATTCTAAGAATATTTCTTTCTTTTATATGTATCGAGTCATCTTTTTTACCTTACGAAAACACACGCTAACAAGTTTTCGTTGGATTTTGCAGGATTTAGTCTTTCGTAGGATTTCAGTATGTCTTTGAAATTCATCGATTGTGAACCGGATATCAGTAATCTCAGGAATTAACTTTGATAGACTTTTCTGAGTAATCAATCTTTAAATCAACAAGTGACCTTGTGCTTATATGTAACCTTGTGCTTATATGAATTTCAAAGACATACTGAAATCCTACGAAATACTAAATCCTGCAAAATCCTACGAAAACTTGTTAGCGTAAGTTTTCGTAAGGTAAAAAGAAGACTCGATAATTATAAGACCTCACCAGATAATCTTATATATTTTGACGGAGAAGCAGCCACCCCGATTAATATGCTTCGACCATCAGTATTTAAATGGACCGTCAGAGCGAAGGTTTCTCAATAAAGTCAAACTGTAATGAAGAATAAAAAAGTGAATAAAGAACGTTTCGATGTTTGTCTCTGTGACGAAACTGGAGTGGTTAAGCTCAGTGGCTCCGGGCCAAGATCACGGAGAGTTTTTGAGCAATTGAACGAATCTAAATGTATTTCATTAGTAATTTGCACGTAATAGAAGACTTTAATGGTAGTATTGAACTGAGGTTTATGCGCTCAACAAGAGTAAGTGAGACAAATCTGTGAAAATCACAGTGAAAATACCTTATATGATAACAAGGAACAATGTAACAAGTGAATATATCAGCAAGTGATTATCAATAGAATCCAAAACATTTATGTAATTGAGATTAGTAGACAAAGGGGCTATATACGAAGTGCAGACATTTTCATATTGAGACTCAATTATGAGACCCAAATCACTGAGAACCGGGGGATTATTTATAAATCTTATCAATTGAAAGTTTCTCGTTGTCTTTATTTTCATAAAATTTCACACAGTAGAGCGTGATATTGTCTTTCTTATGGAATAATTGACGTCTGCGAATCAAGCTCCGTATGTTTTTGCTTCTAGTTGGCTAGAAGAATCGAAAATTACAGTTTTCAACTGAGAAAACAACTGGAGAACTTTATGACGTTGTAACCTTGTGCTTATATCACTATTGCCAAATAAAATGGAGTATAAGCATTCATCAAATTAAAATATTGAACAGCAATCTAAACGATCCGTTATTCCAGTGTTGTTAAATGAAAATTGAAATAGATGAAAAAGGTATAAATGAAAAGAGAAAGTCATTACATACTTGATATATTCGTTTTGCAAGTTTGATATGATTCTTTATCAACTCTGTAGTATGTTCTTGATACATCTGTTCTGCGTTTTTGCCTGGCCTTTTCAATTCTATAACCTTAAAAGCTCGTTTTAACACTTTTGATGATATTTTTAATTTTGTTACTTAACTCATTTTTTCTGTTGAGATTTGTTCTAACAAGTAATAAATAATCTTGATATTTTTTGTCGATATTCATTTTCTGTTATGTAGTTAATAAGTCTACAAATCCTTCAGTTCCAAGTAACATTTCCTCATAATTCCCAAAAATGATTGAAAGAATATTGCAAGGTTAAACACTGATTTGGTGCTCATTCTTGTAATTTCTTTCTTACTCTAAGACAAAAGTCTTCTGATCTGATAAAAGTTTAAATCTGAATTTGTCGACTCTAATTTAATGTGGCCTCTCTTAAACTGACTTATTTCACCATGAATTAACCTTAATCTTTTCATGTATTTTTTCAAATTATCTCTCAGAGAATGTTGTTTAAATTTGTAAGCATGCATTGATTTATCTGCCTAATTTACTTCAGTTGTAACATGGCTGTTGAAGTTTTCGCTAATCAGCAGAGCTTTACAATGAGCTCTTAAATTAGAAAGTTTATTCTTCTGTTTCTGCATGAAAGATATCGTTTTCAGTTAAATCAACCATTCTAAGAATATTTCTTTCTCTTATATCTATTGAGTCTTCTTTTTTACCATACGAAAACATACGCTAACAAGTTTTCGTAGGATTTCGCAGGATTTATTATTTCGTAGGATTTAAGTATGTCTTTGAAATTCATTGATTGTGAATCGGATTTCAGTAATCTCAGAATTAACTTTGCAAGCCTTTTCTGCAAAATCAATCTTTAAATCAACAAGTGACGTCTGCGAATCAAGCTCCGGTATGTTTTGGCCTCCTAGTTAGTTAGAAGAATCGAAAATTACAGTTGTCAACTGAGAAAACAACTGGAGAACCTTATGACGTTGTAACCTTGTAATTATATCACTATTTGCCAAGGAAACAGGAGTATAAGCATTCATCAAATTAGAATATTGAACAGCAATCTAAACGATCCGTTATTCCAGTGTTGTTAAATGAAAATTGAAAATAGATGAAAAACGTATAAATGAAAATAGAAAGTCATTACATACTTGATATATTTGTTTTGCAAGTTTGATATGATTCTTTATCAACTCTCTAGCATGTTCTTGATACATTTGTTCTGCGTTTTAGCCTGCTTTTTCCAATTCTATAGCCTTTCAGCTCGTTTTAACACTTTTGATGAAATTTTAGATTTTGTTACTTAACTCATTTGTTCTGTTGAGATTTGTTCTAACAAGTAATAAATATTCTTGATATTCTTTGTCGATATTCATTGTCTGTTCTGTAGTTAATAAGTCTACAAATCCTTCAGTTCAAATAATAATTCCTCCATAATTCTCAAAAATGACTGAAAGAATATTTGCAAAGGTTAAACACTGATTTGATGCTCATTCTTGTAATTTCTTTCTTACTCTGAGACAAAAGTCTTCTGATCTGATAAAAGTTTAAATCTGAATTTGTCGACTCTAATTTAATGTGGCCTCTGTTAAACTGGCTTATTTCACCATGAACTAACCTTAATCTGTTCATGTATTTTTTCAAATCATCTCTCAGAGAATTTGTTTTTTTTTGTAAGCATGCATTGATTTATCTGCCAATTTACTTCAGTTGTAACATGGCTGTTGAAGTTTTTGCTAATCAGCAGAGCTGTACAATGAGCTTTTAAATTAGAAAGCTTATTCTTCTATTTCTGCATGAAAGATATCGTTTTCAGTTAAATCAACCATTCTAAGAATATTTCTTTCTTTTATATGTATCGAGTCATCTTTTTTACCTTACGAAAACACAAGCTAACAAGTTTTCGTTGGATTTTGCCGGATTTAGTCTTTCGTAGGATTTCAGTATGTCTTTGAAATTCATCGATTGTGAACCGGATATCAGTAATCTCAGAATTAACTTTGATAGCCTTTTCTGAGTAATCAATCTTTAAATCAACAAGTGACCTTGTGCTTATATGTAACCTTGTGCTTATATGAATGTCAAAGACATACTGAAATCCTACGAAATACTAAATCCTGCAAAATCCTACGAAAACTTGTTAGCGTATGTTTTCGTAAGGTAAAAAAGAAGACTCGATACATATAAGACCTCACCAGATAATCTTATATATTTTGACGGAGAAGCAGCCACCCCAATAAATATGTTCGACCACCAGTATTTAAATGGACCGTCAGAGCGAAGGTTTCTCAAAAAAGTCAAACTGTAATGAAGAATAAAAAAGTGAATAAAGAACGTTTCGATGTTTGTCTCTGTGACGAAACTGGAGTGGTTAAGCTCAGTGGCTCCGGGCCAAGATCACGGAGAATTTTTGAGCAATTGAACGAATCTAAAGTGTATTTCATTAGTAATTTGCATGTAATAGAAGACTTTAATGGTAGTATTGAACTGAGGCTTATGCGCTCAACAAGAGTAAGTGAGACAAATCTGTGAAAATCACAGTGAAAATACCTTATATGATAACAAGGAACAATGTAACAAGTGAATATATCAGCAAGTGATTATCAATAGAATCCAAAACATTTATGTAATTGAGATTAGTAGACAAAGGGGCTATATACGAAGTGCAGACATTTTCATATTGAGATTCAATTATGAGACCCAAATCACTGAGAACCGGGGGATTATTTATAAATCTTATCAATTGAAAGTTTATCGTTGTCTTTATTTGCTTAAAATTTCAAACAGTATAGCGTGATATTGCCTTTCTTATGGAATAGTTGACGTCTGCGAATCAAGCTCTGGTATGTTTTTGCCTCCTAGTTGGCTAGTAGAATCGAAAATTACAGTTTTCAACTGAGAAAACAACTGGAGAACTTAATGACGTTGTAACCTTGTGCTTATATCACTATTTGCCAAATAAACAGGAGTATAAGCATTCATCAAATTAAAATATTGAACAGCAATCTAAACGATCCGTTATTCCAGTGTTGTTAAATGAAAATTGAAAATAGATGAAAAAGGTATAAATGAAAAGAGAAAGTCATTACATACTTGATATATTTGTTTTGCAAGTTTGATATGATTGTTTATGAACTCTGTAGTATGTTCTTGATACATCTGTTCTGCGTTTTTGGCCTGTCTTTTTCCAATTTTATAGCCTTAAAAGCTCGTTTTAACACTTTTGATTAAATTTTTAATTTTGTTACTTAACTTATTTGTTCTGTTGAGATTTGTTCTAACAAGTAATAAATAATCTTGATATTCTTTGTCGATATTCATTGTCTGTTATGTAGTTAATAAGTCTACAAATCCTTCAGTTCCAAGTAACATTTCCTCCATAATTCCCAAAAATGATTGAAAGAATATTTGCAAGGTTAAACGCTGATTTGGTGCTCATTCTTGTAATTTCTTTCTTATTCTGAGACAAAAGTCTTCTGATCTGATAAAAGTTTAAATCTGAATTTGTCGACTCTAATTTAATGTGGCCTCTGTTAAACTGACTTATTTCACCATGAATTAACCTTAATCTGTTCATGTATTTTTTCAAATCATCTCTCAGAGAATGTTGTTTAATTTTGTAAGCATGCATTGATTTATCTGCCAAATTTACTTCAGTTGTAACATGGCTGTTGAAGTTTTCGCTAATCAGCAGAGCTGTACAATGAGCTCTTAAATTAGAAAGCTTATTCTTCTGTTTCTGCATGAAAGATATCGTTTTCAGTTAAATCAACCATTCTAAGAATATTTCTTTCTCTTATATCTATTGAGTCTTCTTGTTTACCATACGAAAACATACGCTAACAAGTTTTCGTAGGATTTCGTAGGATTTCAGTATGTCTTTGAAGTTCATCGATTGTGAATCGGATATCAATAATCTCAGAATTAACTCTGATAGCCTTTTCTGCAAAATCAATCTTTAAATCAACAAGTGACGTCTGCGAATCAAGCTCCGGTATGTTTTGGCCTCCTAGTTAGCTGGAAGAATCGAAAATTACAGTTTTCAACTGAGAAAACAACTGGAGAACTTTATGACGTTGTAAAGGAGTATAAGCATTCATCAAATTAGAATATTGAACGCCAATCTAAACGATCCGTTATTCCAGTGTTGTTAAATGAAAATTGAAAATAGATGAAAAAGGTATAAATTAAAAGAGACAGTCATTACATACTTGATATATTTGTTTTGCAAGTTTGATATGATTCTTTATCAACTCCTGGTAAAGGAGTTGTGGCCTCTGTTAAACTGACTTATTTTACCATGAATTAACCTTAATCTGTTCATGTATTTTTTCAAATCATCTCTCAGAGAATGTTGTTTAATTTTGTAAGCATGCATTGATTTATCTGCCAAATTTACTTTAGTTGTAACATGGCTGTTGAAGTTTTTGCTAATCAGCAGAGCTGTGAGTTCATGTAAATAATATGAAAAAAACTTCGTTTTCTTAAAGAGTTAAAGAGGCTGCGTCCCAAAGTCGAACCTTAAAACGTAAAGGAATTGGGAATGGCAGCTGGGGGGCTGCTGCCCACCAAACCCCCCGCTTTTAAAGACTCTTTTGTACAGGTTTTTTGTTGTGGGGGGCTGCCAAAAAAAATTGTTGTGGGGACTGCCAAAAATAAAAAATTGAAATGAATGAATAATGGATTAGCTTCGAAAAATGTTAAACACAAGAGGACAGGAGAACCATTGCGCCGAAACTAGTAATTAATAACAATGAAGTTGACCACTCCATTTGCATTTTAACATAATTATTGAAACTGTTTACCAGACACAGAGCACACAAGCAAAGAGCTGGGGGTGGGGGTAGGGTAGCAAACAAAAACCTGTTTTGTATTCTTTGTTAATTAAAAAAGGGCCTTTCCGAAGCCAAGAGCGCGGGGTTAGGGGGGTGGCAGCCCCCCACAACAAAAAACCTGTACAAAAGAGTCTTTAAAAGCGAGGGCTTTGGGGGGTGGTAGCCCCCCAACTGCCTCTCCTAATTCCTGTACGTTTTAGGGTTCAACTTTGGGACGCAACCTCTTTAACTCTTTAAGACAAAGAAGTTTTTTTCATATTATTTCTGTAAGTTTTTCTACAATCCATGGTGGATGTAATTTAATAATTCGTGAACTCCCCGTACTGAAATTAGGAGAGGAAGTTGGGTGGCTGCCACCCCCAAACCCCCCCCCCCCACTTTTAAAACTCTTTTGTACAGGTTTCTTGTTGTGTTCTTGACAGAGATCCTCGACACTAAGCCGAAGTATAATAAAAAAAATTTTTACGAAGTATTCGTAGAAGCCGAGAGGAAGCTGCCGGATGATGGTGAGTTTTAATTTTTATTTTTTCCAATATAAAATTTAATGCTCTTATGAAACTATTCTAAAGGAACTAAGCACGTGTCGAAGCCGTCAATGACGCGTTGCGTAATCTTGTGGCAGAGTGTTCGTCTGTCCAGATCTCGGGCCAAGTACTCGGGAGCTTGAGTGAAGAGTGTTTTCAGTTTGGTGACGTGACCGTTGGGACATGTTTCGTCGGGCTGCTCTGGGATTAGAACCCAACTTAAAGAAATCTCGTTATTGTCGATAATTTCGTTGATCGCAGGCTCGTTGGGATTTAGAACACCTGGAATCGGAAATGGACAGTCTTGAGTACCTTCTGGGTACAATGCGGTTTTGGACCAGTGGCAAGTGCTGCAGACAGAAAATCGATGAATCTTGAACTGGTACAGGGAGCGAAGGGGGCTCATGTCATTGGCTTGATGGTCTGCGTCAAGTTTTTCAACTAGGTGGAACCAGAATTCGCATAGCGATTGCTGATATCTGCCTGTGTAGTTGTGTAGTGGCGGCAGGAGGCTACGCATAGTGTCCATAGTTTCATTCTTTCCGAGCGAACTGAGTGCCAATCGTTTGAGTTCTTCGGCGAGAGGTCCGTGCATAACTGAAAGTACTTCGAACAGCTTGTAGTGCATGGCAAAAAGGCTTTGCATCGTTGCGTTCGCAACGATGGTTTAAATCTGAATTTGTCGACTCAAATTTAATGCGGCCTCTGTTAAACTGACTTATTTCACCATGAATTAACCTTAATCTGTTCATGTATTTTTTCAAATCATCTCTCAGAGAATGTTGTTTAATTTTGTAAGCATGCATTGATTTATCTGCCAAATTTACTTCAGTTGTAACATGGCTGTTGAAGTTTTTGCTAATCAGCAGAGCTGTACAATGAGCTCTTAAATTAGAAAGCTTGTTCTTCTGTTTCTGCATTAAAAATATCGTTTTCAGTTAAATCAACAATTCTAAGAATATTTCTTTCTTTTATATCTATTGATTTTTCTTTTTTACCATACGAAAACATACGCTAACAAGTTTTCGTAGGATTTCGCAGGATTTAGTATTTCGTAGGATTTAAGTATGTGTTTGAAATTCATCGATTGTGAATCGGATATCAGTAATCTCAGAATTAACTTTGATAGCCTTTTCTGGAAAATCAATCTTTAAATCAACAACTGACGTCTGCGAATCAAGCTCCGGTATGTTTTGGCCTCCTAGTTAGCTAGACGAATCGAAAATTACAGTTTTCAACTGAGAAAACAACTGGAGAACTTAATGACGTTGTAACCTTGTGCTTATATCACTATTTGCCAAAGAAACAGGAGTATAAGCATACATCAAATTAAAATATTGAACACCAATCTAAACGATCCTTTATTCCAGCTGTACTTCGAACAGCTTGTAGTGCATGGCAAAAAGGCTTTGCATCGTTGCGTTCGCAACAATGTTTTAAATCTGAATTTGTCGACTCAAATTTAATGTGGCCTCTGTTAAACTGACTTATTTCACCATGAATTAACCTTAATCTGTTCATGTATTTTTTCAAATCATCTCTCAGAGAATGTTGTTTAATTTTGTAAGCATGCATTGATTTATCTGCCAAATTTACTTCAGTTGTAAAATGGCTGTTGAAGTTTTTGCTAATCAGCAGAGCTGCACAATGAGCTCTTAAATTAGAAAGCTTATTCTACTGTTTCTGCATTAAAGATATCGTTTTCAGTTAAATCAACCATTCTAAGAATATTTATTTCTTTTATATCTATTGAGTCTTATTTTTTACCATACGAAAACATACGCTAACAAGTTTTCGTAGGATTTCGCAGGATTTAGTATTTCGTAGGATTTAAGTATGTCTTTGAAATTCATCGATTGTGAATCGGATATCAGTAATCTCAGAATTAACTTTGAAAGTCTTTTCTGCAAAATCAATCTTTAAATCAACAAGTGACGTCTGCGAATCAAGCTCCGGTATGTTTTGGCCTCCTAGTTAGCTAGAAGAATCGAAAATTACAGTTTTCAACTGAGAAAACAACTTGAGAACTTTATGACGTTGTAACCTTGTGCTTATATCACTATTTGCCAAAGGAACAGGAGTATAAGCATTCATTAAATTAGAATATTGAACACCAATCCAAACGATCTTTTATTCCAGTGTTGTTAAATGAAAATTGAAAATAGATGAAAAAGGTTTAAATGAAAAGAAATAGTCATTACATACTTGATATATTTGTTTTTCAAGTTTGATATGATTCTTTATCAACTCTGTAGCATGTTCTTGATACATCTGTTCTGCGTTTTTGGCCTGGCTTTTTCCAATTCTATAGCCTTAAAAGCTCGTTTTAACACTTTTGATGAAATTTTTGATTTTGTTACTTAACTCATTTGTTCTGTTGAGATTTGTTCTAAAAAGTAATAAATATTCTTGATATTCTTTGTCGATATTCATTGTCTGTTCTGTAGTTAATAAGTCTACAAATCCTTCAGTTCCAAGTAATAATTCCTCCATAATTCCCAAAAATGACTGAAAGAATATTTGCAAGGTTAAACACTGATTTGATGCTCATTCTTGACAAAAGTCTTCTGATCTGATAAAAATTTAAATCTGAATTTGTCGACTCTAATTTAATGTGGCCTCTGTTAAACTGACTTATTTCACCATTAACTAACCTTAATCTGTTCATGTATTTTTTCAAATCATTTTTCAGACATTTTTCTGGGGGGGGGAGACATCTATCCCCCTCCTATTAGATTGTATTTGTTCAAAGCGGTCATTCGTGACTTTTTTGTTCATCCTACTACTAGGTTGAATTTTTCATTGGAGATTTCAATTGGCATTATAATTTACATACTAACAAACCTTTCGAAATGTTCATATGTTTAGTTATTTTTACTTAAATTAAGTGAGGCAAAATTTCGTTTATTTTTGTATCACCTGCAATCTACTACTAACAGTACTACTAATAACTCACTGCAGCGCAAAGCCGCTGAGGCCAACACAGCTACGCACTCTCCTCCTCCAACCTAATCTATTCAAGGCATCCCTCTTTACACCCTCCCAGGAAGTTCTCATTTCCTTGAAATCTTTATTTATGACATCTTCCCAACCCAGATGAGGACGACTTGCTTTCCGTGTAGCCCCAGACAGTTATATTCAGAATTATAATAAAAAACTAAAAACAAGACTTAGAACTACTTACTTTTTATATATAAGACATTATTTTGAATGTTTAATCATCACATAAATATTTCATATCAATTGACCATATACTAGTTAACGCCCATTATGATGGTATTTTTTTTTTCAATTATATCCCAGACATAATGGATAGATTGCGTCGGGACCATATATTTCATCGGTTCATGGATCTTGTTTTTCAGAAATTTTCTTTCTGATGCTAGGTCGTCGATTTCTTTTAAAGACGTAGGAGGTGACTTTCGAAGTTGTATCCCCCTCTCTTCCTAGATCTTCCCGGTTGGTGGCTGCCGCGATCCCTTCCCTCAAAAGCAACTTTTGGCATGTATAATTTTTCTCATTCAGTGTATGCAGTGTTTCTACTTCTACCGATTTTTCGGGAGATCTACCGAATTCCCTATCCATCTCCCGATAAAAAAAGAAGATCCCGAAACTACCGAAAATCTATAGAAAACTCCAAATCCCCGGAAAAAATGTGAAAAATGATGAAGAAAAATGTCTTAAGTCAAAAAGGCTTTAAAATGAACGAAATACGACTACACTTAGTTTCAAAATTAAATACATTTCATTATCTTTTTTAGCTTCTATCTGCTTCCGAAGTTCCCCTTCGAAACAGAGTCAACTTCGACAAAAATTGATCGAAGAAATCCCACTTTTCTTTCCGGAATCGCTCTGAGTTTTTAGAATGTGGTGCTTTATTTGCAAATTGCTCAAACACCTCCAAAAACATAACACAAAATGAAAAACAGTCCTACTGAAAATTCTACCATATATCATATAAAGTATTTCCACTGTGAATTAATTAAACATTTGTCCAGTTTGCTTCCCTTATGTTTGTCGAGCGCGTAAACCTCAGTTTACAAATACCATTGGAAAACTCCTCAACGGTTTAATGTTTGAATAGGTGCATAGTGACCCTTCAGGTAATAAATGGTCAGTGTTTCAACTTGACTAAGTTGACGCTGTTAGTGAATGTTTCAATATATTATGCATATAGGAGTGGTCAGTCAAATTAGGTTACGGTCAACGATTTTGAAAAATTAAAACAGCATGAAATGAATGAAAAACATGGCCTAATCAATTTTTCAAAAGTACTTTTTGAAACATGGTAAAGAAACATACTAAAAGAGGATTTGGTTTGGTTACTGTACAGATACACAAAAAACACCAAACCCTGAGAGCCATCTACCGTTTTTTTTTTAAATCACCGAGGTTTTCCAGATTGTTTGAAAAGAAAAGTGGAAACACTGAGTGTATGTGACCCAGTCACTTCAGTTGCTGTAATCGCAATTTCGAGACAACTGTAGGTCCCTCACCATTATCAATGATTACACACTTGTCATTATTTTTTTTATTTTGTAGGGTAAGAGACTAATTTTACGAGTAAGCCAAGAAATTGATTTTGTTTGAAGTGAAAATTAATTTTCTCTTTATTTTTTCGTGAAGTGATAAATTTTGCTTTTATTTTTTTTTCAATTATTATTAATTGTGGTAAAATAGAGAGACTAAAACTAATTTGGTACTGGCACTGATCTCCTCTGGGCTCTATTGACATACATCCACTTAATAATCACTTGCTGATATATTCACTTGTTACAGCAAGCAGTTCATCTGGAGAAAATAAAACCAATTTTTTGAGAATCTCTGTCATTTTTGAATTCTGATTTTTCAGCAAACTCCGATTTTACTGTTATTGCCAGTAAAATTATTCCATAAGTAAGGCAATATCACGCTCTACTGTGTGAAATTTTAAGCAAATAAAGACAACGAGAAACTTTCAATTGATAAGATTTATAAATAATCCCCCGGTTCTCAGTGATTTGGGTCTCATAGTTGAGTCTCAATATGAAAATGTCTGCACTTCGTATATAGCCCCTTTGTCTACTAATCTCAATTACATAAATGTTTTGATTAGACATAAACATAAATGTTTAGAATCATAAATGATTCTATTGATAATCACTTGCTGATATATTCACTTGTTACATTGTTCCTTGTTATCATATAAGGTATTTTCACTGTGATTTTCACAGATTTGTCTCACTTACTCTTGTTGAGCGCATAAACCTCAGTTCAATACTACCATTAAAGTCTTCTATTACATGCAAATTACTAATCAAATACACTTTAGATTCGTTCAATTGCTCAAAAATTCTCCGTGATCTTGGCCCAGAGCCACTGAGCTTAACCATTCCAGCGAAACGTTCTTTATTCACTCTTTCATTCTTCATTACAGTTTGACTTTTTTGATAAACCTTCGCTCTGACGGTCCATTTAAATACTGATGGTCGAAGCATATTAATCGGGGTGGCTGCTTCTCCGTCAAAATATATAAGATTATCTGGTGAGGTCTTATATGTATCGAGTCTTCTTTTTTACCTTAGGAAAACATACGCTAACAAGTTTTCGTAGGATTTTGCAGGATTTAGTATTTCGTAGGATTTCAGTATATCTTTGAAATTCATATAAGCACAAGGTTACATATAAGCACAAGGTCACTTGTTGATTTAAAGATTGATTACTCAGAAAAGGCTATCAAAGTTAATTCTGAGATTACTGATATCCGGTTCACAATCGATGAATTTCAAAGACATACTGAAATCCTACGAAAGACTAATCCTGCAAAATCCAACGAAAACTTGTTAGCGTGTGTTTTCGTAAGGTAAAAAAGATGACTCGATACATATAAAAGAAAGAAAGGTTCTTAGAATGGTTGATTTGACTGAAAACGATATCTTTCACGCAGGAATAGAAGAATAAGCTTTCTAATTTAAGAGCTCATTGTAAAGCTCTGCTGATTAGCAAAAACTTCAACAGCCATGTTACAACTGAAGTAAATTTGGCAGATAAATCAATACATGCTTACAAAAAAAAAACAAAATTCTCTGAGAGATGATTTGAAAAAATACATGAACAGATTAAGGTTAGTTCATGGTGAAATAAGTCAGTTTAACAGAGGCCACATTAAATTAGAGTCGACAAATTCAGATTTAAATTTTTATCAGATCAGAAGACTTTTGTCTCAGAGTAAGAAAGAAATTACAAGAATGAGCATCAAATCAGTGTTTAACCTTGCAAATATTCTTTCAGTCATTTTTGATAATTATGGAGGAATTATTACTTGGAACTGAAGGATTTGTAGACTTGTTAACTACAGAACAGACAATGAATATCGACAAAGAATATCAAGAATATTTATTACTTGTTAGAACAAATCTCAACAGAACAAATGAGTTAAGTAACAAAATCAAAAATTTCATCAAAAGTGTTAAAACGAGCTGAAAGGCTATAGAATTGGAAAAAGCCAGGCCAAAAACGCAGAACAAATGTATCAAGAACATGCTACAGAGTTGATAAAGAATCATATCAAACTTGCAAAACAAATATATCAAGTATGTAATGACTTTTCTTTTCATTTATACGTTTTTCATCCATTTTCAATTTTCATTCAACAACACTGGAATAACGGATCGTTTAGATTGCTGTTCAATATTCTAATTTGATGAATGCTTATACTCCTGTTTCTTAGGCAATCCTGCGAAATCCTACGAAAACTTGTTAGCGTATGTTTTCGTATGGTAAAAAAGAAGACTCAATAGATATAAGAGAAAGAAATATTCTTAGAATGGTTGATTTAACTGAAAACGATATCTTTCATGCAGAAACAAAAGAATAAGCTTTCTAATTTAAGACCTCATTGTACAGCTCTGCTGATTAGCGAAAACTTCAACAGCCATGTTACAACTGAAGTAAATTAGGCAGATAAATCAATGCATGCTTACAAAATTAAACAACATTCTCTGAGAGATGATTTGAAAAAAATACATAAACAGATTCAGGTTAATTCATGGTGAAATAAGTCAGTTTAACTGAGGCCACATTAAATTAGAGTCGACAAATTCAGATTTAAACTTTTATCAGATCAGAAAACTTTTGTCTCAGAGTAAGAAAGAAACTACAAGAATGAGCACCAAATCAGTGTTTAACCTTGCAAATATTCTTTCAATCATTTTTAGGAATTATGGAGGAAATGTTACTTGGAAACTGAAGGATTTGTAGATTTATTAACTACATAACAGACAATGAATATCGACAAAGAATATCAAGATTATTTATTACTTGTTAGAACAAATCTCAACAGAACCAATGAGTTAAGTAAAAAAATTAAAAATTTCATCAAAAGTGTTAAAACGAGCTTTTAAGGCTATAGAATTGGAAAAAGCCAGGCCAAAAACGCAGAACAGATGTATCAAGACCATGTTACAGAGTTGATAAAGAATCATATCAAACTTGCAAAACAAATATATCAAGTATGTAATGACTTTCTCTTTTCATTTATACCTTTTTCATCTATTTTCAATTTTCATTTAACAACACTGGAGTAACGGATCGTTTAGATTGCTGTTCAATATTTTAATTTGATGAATGCTTATACTCCTGTTTATTTGACAAATAGTGATATAAGCACAAGGTTACAACGTCATAAAGTTCTCCAGTTGTTTTCTCAGTTGAAAACTGTAATTTTCGATGCTAGGAGGCTAAAACATACCGGAGCTTGATTCACAGACGTCAATTATTCCATAAGAAAGGCAATATCCCGCTCTACTGTGTGAAATTTTAAGCAAATAAAGACAACGAAAAACATTCAATTGATAAGATTTATAAATAATCCCCCGGTTCTCAGTGATTTGGGTCTCATAATTGAGTCTCAATATGAAAATGTCTGCACTTCGTATATAGCCCCTTTGTCTACTAATCTCAATTACATAAATGTTTTGGATTCTATTGATAATCACTTGCTGATATATTCCCTTGTTACATTGTTCCTTGTTATCATATAAGGTATTTTCACTGTGATTTTCACAGATTTGTCTCACTTACTCTTGTTGAGCGCATAAACCTCAGTTCAATACTGCCATTAAAGTCTTCTATTACATGCAAATTACTAATGAAATACACTTTAGATTTGTTCAATTGCTCAAAAATTCTCCGTGATCTTGGCCCGGAGCCACTGAGCTTAAAAATAATAACAAAGGGCAATGTTTGTTATATGCTTCTTATAGATTCTTGATATGTTTAATCTTGCTTCTGCCTCATTGGAGATTTCTTTTCAACTTTTCCACCCAAAAGTTATTCAAATGTATGGATGGTGATGACAATTGGCTATTGATGATCTCACAACAACTTATACACCATTTGCGACTATCATAGATCAAAAAGGAGATATAGGAAAACTAAGTGATAGGGAGGAAAAAGATTATTTTGACAGCGAAGAGGATGATGAGATCACTCAGCTTAGTTCCGACAGAAGTTAGCTGCCAATGAATTTTTCTACAGAAAATATGCTACCAATGAATAAGCTTCTGTGAAGTTTGTTTTAGTTTTTAGATATTCTTACTTTTTATTATTTAAAAAAAATTATTATTATTTATTATTAATTATAAATATTGTTAAAATTTATTATATTAATTATTATTTTTAAGTTGCTTCGTTCTTGCTAAGAAATATACTGAACCAGTTGCCGTCGATTTTGCGTCCTCGAAGTTACATGATGGCTCTGGGTAGGATTTTAATGAGTGTTACACAATATTTCACGTCCAGTGCGCGATTCCTCGGCGAGCGATTGAAATCGGAAAAAAGCGGGGAATATTTAATAAGGGCGAGAAATACCCCGTCACTCATCAGTCTCAAGTCAGTCCCAGAGGCGTAAAACTTCGCTCTTGTCAAAGAAGAAAAAGAAATCGAGAAAAAACTGTTCGAACGAAAAAATATTCTTTTCCCTAGAAAGGGTAAATCTACCACATGAATATTCTCATCCATCAGTCAATTCATTTCTAAATGTTTTCAATTCAAAAAATGTTGATGTAAGTGAAAAAGATGGTTACTATGAACAATTTATCCGCAACAACCAAACACTCTGAAGACGTTCATTTTTCAGTTTATTCTAGTGAATGCTTATTTTATAGATTTGACTTCCATATTACTATATGGTAAATTATTATAATAGTAAATTATTATTTTACTGTATTTATTATTGTGCTTAGGTTTTCTGTAAACCGTAAAATCAAGTTTATTCACAATACGTATTATCACCACATCTAGAGAAGGAATTTTTCCATCTGTTTCGGTCTCAAGAGTGATTCGCAGGTTTCTATCGTAAGAATATAAATGCTCTAGAAAACCTTTAAGTTCATTTTCGCAATAATTCCAAACTGGAATTACGTCGTCCATGAAGCGTCCCCAAAACACATGATTAAGAAAATACGAATCCAGTGCCCAATTTTCAAGATGGTTGACGAAAATTTTTTGCGAGAAGGCCTGATGGAGGTGCTTCCATAGGAAGGCTTGTTTTTTTTGTTTGCAATATGAATTTCGAAACTGGAATTGCATGGAGTATTTGTTGCGTAATTTAACCAAATGCATGAGAACATCATTGTCTAGACCTATCGCTGACTCTTCGATTAGATGATAATTGTTTTCCAGTTTATTTTGTAATAATTGTTCAGATTCTGAAACATCAATCCTATGGGAGCACCTCTATCAGGCCTACTCGCAAATATTTTTGTTGAGAATCGTGAAAATTAGGCCCTAGATTCGTATTTTCTTAATCATGTGTTTTGGGGCCGTTTCATGGACGAAATAATTTCAGTTTGGAATTATGGCGAAAGTGAACTTAAAAGTTTTCTAGAACATTTAAATACTTACGATAGAAATCTGCAATTCACTCTAGAGACCAAAAGAGATGTAAAAATACCTTTCTTAGATGTATTGATAATACGCAGTGAGAATAAACTTGATTTTACAGTTTACAGAAAACCTACGCATAATAATAGATACCTTCAATTCAAATCTAACCATCCTCCACAGGTTGAAAGAGGTGTGGCAATATCTTTTGTGGATAGAGTACTAAATATCTGTTCAGAGCCGTATGTTAAAAAAGAATTAAATTTTATTACAGACACAATTTTTGGCGACGGGTACCCAATTTCTCTCATAAATACTGTTATTGCTCAAAGATTAAAGATGCAGTCTTGTAAGGTTTTTTTTAACGGGGATTTCTTCAATATCATGACTTTTAAGCTAAAGAATTGCAATTGTCACCTGTGGACAATAGTCCTCCAGAATTTTTAAGTGCCTTAGCAATCCTCTTATTAACCCGTGATTAAAAAAAGCCCATATATTCCTAATCCTTTGGCCTCTCTATTTCCAATTTTGCTTAGAAAAATCTGTGTTAACATTTTTTTTTATGGATCTTGGGGGAACCCTGCTTGGAATACCAGAACACTTGATAGCAAATAGCCAAATAGACCATCATTTGCCATGCTTTCTTTAATTTTTTTTTGTCTTTGTGCTTTTTAGGAGAAGTCTTCCACTTTTTGTCATTTCTGTGGTCTTGAATTTTAGTTGGGCGAGCCGTGCCAGTTTTGGTGGTTCTAGAACCTTTTTTTGAGCTCCGAGAAGCAGATCTAGTGTTCCTAGAACTACTTTCAGGGCTCCGAAAGCCATATCAAGCACGAATTCAAAAATTGGGGTTCCGAGAGCCAAGATTTGTTCTTCTATCAGTATCCACTGCTGGAAGAGTTGAAACCCAGATGCCCAAGGATAGGCGTCTCAAAATAAATGCCTGGGAGAGCTACTCAAATCAGCTGGCAAGTCAAGGAATGGTAATCTCAGGTAGGCCTAGACCTTGGTTTGAATAAATAAGTTAGATAGAAGTAAGTCTTTTCAGGTTTAGGAAGGATAGACCCTCTCGCAACAGTTTATGAAGGTTGTCAGATTTTTAATCAATGGAACTGCTAGTAGGCTATTAAAATCTTTGCTTATAGGCTATTGTGATTTGATGGGTTCAAATGTTAGACAATGCAACTATCTGACTCCCTTTTCCCTAGCACTTGCTAAATTGTTTATTATTATTAAAGGAATCTACAGCCTAGTAAGGTACAGTAGATTGTACAGTTGATTTTTAATGGTCTCTGGCAGGTAGCCTACAATAGAAAAACAAAAGAAGTTGTCTTTTGTTGTAGGATTTCGACAAATCTCTGGATTAAATGAATAAGTAACTAGAAAAAATTTGATCTACCATACATCAAATCAGATGGCAAGTCAAGGACTATTAATCTCAGGTAGGCATAGACCTTGGATTGGCTAAATAAGTTAGACAGAAATAAGTCTTTTCAGGCTTAGGAAGGATAGATCCTCTTGCTATAGTTTATGAAGGTTGTGTGATTTTAATCAATAGAAATGCTAGTGGGCTATTAGACGCTTTGCTTGTAGACCATTGTTATTTGGTGGGTTCACCATTTAGACTATACAACTGTCTGGCTTCCTTTGCCCTTGCAATATATTTTTTGATCACTATTGTTACTGGCACTAGCCTAAATAGAAAACAATAGAAGCCACATTTTGTTGTAGGTTTTGACAAGTTTCAGGATTGAATGAATATAAACTAAGAAAAATTTGACCTGTACATATCTCTGTCAGTTTTAATAGACTAGTCTAAACTGTTACGGGGGGGGGGGTGGTTATAGATATTTTATGTGGGGGTTTAGCTTAAGGGGGGATTGTTACTACGAGGTATTTGGGACTTTTCTGGGTCTTGGTTGCTTAGTACCGGTATGAAATATAGGATATTCTAATCTACATATGGGAGGTAAACAACAAATATGATAGGAAGGCTCTGTGAATGATCACCAATAATCTGGGAGACAGAATCATCTCTATGATGTTCAGGTCTCCTAAACAGTATAGCATCCCTTGGGACCGTGCCTGAAAGACTAAAGGAACTGTACCTAATATCCTAGTTCACAGACAAAGAAGATTATAAGACGATAATTTTATTTTCGTACTTACATACAACTTTGAATAGAACAACTTCAATATGTATTGCATGAAATGGTACATGTGAACGCCAGTACTCAAAAGATCACCTGGCTACCTGCATTGCGCTAATATATCACTAAAAACTGGATTTCTAACACAAGAACTTGGCAGAAGACCTGGGCAGGTGACCTCTACTGCAAATGTCGCAATACGACTGGTATTTCCCAATCGTAATGCTTTGACCAGTGTCCGTTCCTAAGAACTTGGCAGAAGACCTGGGCAGGTACCTCTACTGGAAATGTCGCAATACGACTGGTATTTCCCAATGATGATGCATTGACCAGTCTCTGCTCCCAAGAGACAAAAAAAAAGTATTTTCTCTTGTGGTTTTTTGAGTTAAAAAAAACAAAGGTTCGTATGAACCAGTAATAGAGACTTGATTTTGATTGGCTACTTCAAAAAAGAAGCTTTTCAGCTTGGTCTAATCTTTGGTAGCCATAACAAAAAATAATTCGACTTGTGCTGAGGGTGTTGTATTTAACTTTAAAACTTATAGATGCTTTGAAGAGTCTTAATTTGAAATTTACTAAAGGGGTAAGAACGAGAAATTTGGTCCAGAATGTAAGAGTCTCTAAAGGGGTATGAATGAGAGATTTTGTCCTGAATTTTATAGAGGGGGGGTGCTGGCCTATATGTTGCATATCCCCGTTGTAGATTGATTTCCTCATCAATCAGACTAATCCCTTTCTTTAAACTTTAACATTTTAAACATTTTTTAATCATATTGTATAGTAATATTTTTATTATAATTCCTTAACCTTATAAGGATTATTCAAAATTTTATAGATATATGTTCCTACAACTTATATGGACCCTACACCTAACACTTGTTAAAATTATATAGTGACAGCACTTGACATCAACTGTGTTTACACATAAATACCTGGTTCCAATTATTTGCTTTTATTTGAATTATAAACAATTTACCTATTATATTTAATTCTCAATTGATCCCAGGTATTTTAACAATAACAGAATTATATAAGAAAAAAATCACTGGTACTTTTATTTAATTTAAACTTCCAATTCACTATTTGGCATTTTAATTGTTCATCACTTATTATTTTGGGATATTATTTTCACACCATTCACGATTTTCGTGTCCTTGCCCTATTTACTGATGGAACTATTATAGTGTAATTTTCGAGTTTATCACTCTAAGTGTTTTATTGCTTATTTTAAAATTTTAGCAATTATAAGGTTCGTATTGTGTTCTACGCTTTTAACAGAAAGGGAAGTGTGGAACTCGGGACACCTATCTCCAGCAGTTTAAGTACAAAAGTACGGCCAGTACTACGACTCTTCCGTCCAGTTCCCGCTCTCTTCTGCATTTGTATTGTTTTAAGCGTTATTTATATTGTCTTATGAGTCAATCGACCGAGGTAGTATTTAAAACCTTACTTGGCATGTTGATGCATAAGTTATTAAATTAGAATTCAGGATGTGTTGTTCTAAATCTTCATGCAGGTTTGTGACTTTGCTGATGTTGGGTTTCCATATTGATACAGGTTATCTATTATGGTGTCTTCGTGGGTGTGTGGTGGTTGTACCCGCTTGGCTGGATATTACGTCTTCTCAAGTCATCGTTCAGTCGGAAAGATGAAAATGATTGCAGGACTATAGGTGGCGGTATTTGAGGTGTTACTTGGGTGATAGCTGTCTGGTTGAATCATATGTGTGATTTGGGCATTTTTTGGCAGTTGATAAATCATGATAGGTGTTTTTCAATTTTTGACCATGACGTATCGTCGGCCCATGTCAGAGTATGCCAAATTCTGCAATAAAAATTTACAAGCAGAATCATGTTGTTAACACATAAAATAATACTAACGATACGCAACTAAGAATCATTATTACAAGAAAAGTAATGCCCTTAATTAGCATTAGATAGCCATATGTCAGTCATATTGCCTATTTATGATAAACAGATAAGAGTTACAAGTTAAGAGTTTGTTTGAACGTGATAGCAGAGAAATAGTGAGTTCGATGTCGAGCGGCCTAATAAGACGGGGCATACCAACTAAAACCCCATGAATAGAAAGAAGATTTTATGATGGACAACGCGTGTTATTAAATGAAATACCAAATATATGGAATTTCTTCAAGGGATTGTGGCACAAACAGATATTATCTAGTACATTTGATGAAAAACCAACAAACAAAGCAAAAGATTTGTCCGAAATAAAATCAATTGAAATCAAGCAGATCCAGGTCAAACCTGTCTCAAATATTCCTCAAAACCCACCAGAAACCGTCTCAACCGAAATTCAATCAACTCAGATCCAATCTAACATTGTAACGCGAAGAAATTAGATACTAGAAATAATAAAAGTTACCGAAAGGATAGACATAAGGTCAAATACTACAAACAATATTAGTGAAGATAATATTGTTTTAATTTTTCTAGATAAAAGACTAATGAACACCAAAAATTAAAATATGTGGAAAATCAATATGGATTATTTTCACCAAATTCCTGGTACAATATTAGAATTACTATATTTCTGGTATTTATCATCCAACTGAAAAAAAAAGGCACTGCTAAAGTTAAACTATGGGAAGAGGTCGTCTCCTGTATATTCTAATATCATGTCCCTAAAGGAAAAAAATATTGCTCATGCATATTGGATGAAAGCTATGACACAATATTCTATTCGACATATTCATGCATCAGAAATATAAAACATTTGGCAGAAAATACTATAAGTAAGATTAAGACTTCTATCATTTACCAAGTATTTAGACATTATTTTTTTAGAACAGAACTCTTGTATTCACAGCCATGAAATGTAGTTAATGGCGAAATAATAATGTTTAAGATATTACCCATTACTGAATACTATTTACATTGTTATTATAATAATATTGCGTATTATTATGTGTCATTTTGCTGATTAAGAATTTAATCCTGCCAAGGAATTTTTTTACCGGAACTTGCATACTATGGCACTGACCAGCGACACATTACGGTCAAAATCAAGGAACGAGCAAAATCTATTGCTATGATTTATCAACCACCAAAGAATGCCCAAAAAATAAAACAGCTGATGTTCCAACCAACAGCTATCAACGAAAACAGAACATCTCAATAATACCAGTGGTATAAAAAAAAGTATCAACTATCGTTCTACAATTATCCCTAATCCATTACCAGTCCAAAAACAGCAAAGCCAAGCAGACCTGAGAAAATTGACTGAAAACATACACGAATTGATACCAAACTAATACTGAGTAAAACCTTAAGAAGTAAATTGAAAAAAAAAACAAGACACATACCACTCATGACGCAGAACTTCAGCAAGAACTAGGAACATCAAGAGATTGCCTGCAATTCAAATTATTAAAGAAATAGAAAAATTAATGAAAAAAAAAGAAATTACGTTCAACAATAGAAAAGAACGTGAACATTATTTATCTCCTAAACGGAAGCTGCAAACTCAGATTTTAATTTTTTACAGTCAGTTAGGATTTTTTTGGATAGTTATTGATAATAATTGATAATGATAATTATTGAGCGATTAGTATTGCTTCTTACAAACATTAAATTAGCGGTTTATTGTGGAATAGAATAATAATACATTGTAAGTGTTTTATAAGTGAGTTTACTTCTTGCACGCAGCAACTTAGCGGACTGTTGTGGAATGGAGTAATAGTAAACTTCAAGACTGCATTTAATTCCCGAGTTAATAATTTTATTATTTTCTTTTTACTTGTTTTGTATTGGTAATTGAGGTTGTGTGTTTTTATTGTTGTTGTGTTTTTAACTTTTTCGTGTCTAAAAGCCTGATTGGGAATGACTCAGACCGTAGTATGTTGGGAAGAAATTTCGATGGAGGAATCCATTCCTCTATGTGAAAAAAAAACCGAGAAGATGCACTATAGCAGAGAATATCAAGAATATCCAACACGATATCCATGCTATAAGGCAATCATTGGGAAGCCGGAGAAATATCTTTCTACTTTACATGTTATCGGTTTTATAGTATCAATGCCTAAAATAAGTTCTGCGATTTAACAGCTCAAGAAAAAGACTTCCCGTGGTGTCGATGGTTTAGGTGGTACGCATATAATGCACGGGAATATTAATCTATTGGTACCTTTAGAAATTCTATACTAGATTATTTTCCATTCGGGTCTGGTTCCTGATTCTTTTTGTACTGATGTTTTGACACCTGTTTTAAAACAAGGTAATGATCCCTCTGTATATGGTTCTTACTGTCCAATTACCGTATCTTCTGTTTTACGTAAATTAATGGAGTTGCTTGTGATTAATGATATAAAGGTTTGTTATTATTCCCCGGATTCACGGTTCAAATTTAAAAAGAGTGTAAGCAGAGATCATATTTCAACACTCGGCTATAAGCTTTCATCGAATGAATACTAGCTCATTACTATTCAAGGTTTCGCAATAACTGGTTAGAGATAAAGTGACGTGTAATCTTGACCTAAATAAGAGGATTATCAAAAGAAAGATTTGTTCAAGAATTGTAGAAAAAAATTATTGAATTATTGTTATTGAACTATTTGTACCAGTAAGCGAGAATCATTTTATCTTACCAGTAAGTGAGCAGAAGAGGGGAGGTTCCTGTCGCAATGACCGTAGTACCTGCCGGGAGTGGTGTCTCCCTCAAACTGCAGAGAATAGGTTGGAGAAACCTAAACTTGCCTCGGTAGTTGGTATATAAATTTGGCGTGTTTCAGGCATGATAGCTGAATGATGATGATGGTCGTCGATGTGGCTGGTTGCCCTACAATCCCTGTTGACTCTTAAAAAAGACACCAGGCTCTTGATTTCAATAAAAACCTTATATGTCCTCTGGGGGAAAATTACAACCCTTGTTCTTGGTTTCTGGGGGGGGGGTGGCGTAGGAATCAATTTTCATAGACTTAGTTGTTATGGTTTTGAAATTATGAATACACGCGCAAATGATAAAAATTTTGTTCCAGGTCATTCAATCGGAGATGCAGCAAAAAAGAAGTTGAAAAGTCCTATTGCACCTTTTTTAAAAATAAAAAAATCTACGGGTAATGTCAACAATATAAGCAATGAAATAGTAAAAACTGCTGTTCAAGATGAAACAGCGCAAATGACGAAATCAGCAACAAAAAGAAGTTCAAATACCGTCTTACAAATCTTTAAAAAAAATAAAAAATCAACTCCGAATATTAATATGAGAAACATAAGCAAGGAGAAAGTGGAAACCATTAGTGGAACTAGTTTGAAATTATGAATACAAGCATAAATGATACTAATTTCGTTCCAGGTCATTCCAGCGCAGATGACGAAATCAGCAATAAAAAGAATTTCAAATAGCGTCTTACAAATCTTTAAAAAAATAAAAATCAAACCACTATTGAAGAGAAAATAATTTTGGATTTATCGGGTATAGTAATGGTGTTTGTAGTATTATTAGTGTAAAAATGTTCTCCTTTTTCCGACAATTGACGAGCTCCCCTATCATTTCCTGATGTTTCCAAATTAATCTAATCAGTCAATCATAAGTCACGCCCTCTTAACAGCCCTTATGCACATAACACGTTTTGATTTAGTTCAAAATTTCCGTCAAAATTCTATGAAACTCTCACCTTAATGCCCTTCGTCTTTTGGAAAGTAGAGGTCATACATGCCCGCTTTCCTCAATAGCATAGGCTATATTTAAGCAATAGACAAATCGATTAACTTATAGACCTTGCCCTGAGGGACAAAGGGGGGAGGTAAAATCCCCAGAGACATTATCACTGGATCTATGAACAGTAATGATTAAAATATCTGTCTCAAAATTTTGATTGGATTGGTTTTGGGAAATGATGGTCGTCGATGTGGCTGGTTGCCCTACAATCCCTGTTGACTCTTAAAAAAGACACCAGGACTTTTGATTTCAATAAAAACCTTATATATCCTCGGGGGAAAAATTACAACCCTTGTTCTTGGTTTCTGGGGGGGGTGGCGTAGGAATCAATTTTCATAGAGTTAGTTGTTGTGGTTTTGAAATTATGAATACAAGCGCAAATGATAAAAATCTTGTTCCAGGTCATGCAATTGGAGATGCAGCAGAAAAGAAGTTGAAACGTCTTATTGCATCTTTTTAAAAAAATAAAAAATCAACTCCGATTATTAATGTGAAAAACATAAGCAAGGAGAAAGTGGAAACCGCTAGTGGAACTAGTTTGAAATTATGAATACAAGCGCAAATGATAGTATTTTTGTTCCAGGTCATTCCAGCGCAAATGACGAAATCAGCAATAAAAACAAGTACAAATACAGTCTTACAAATCTTTTAAAAAATGAAAAATCAACTCCGAATATTAATATGAAAAACATAAGCAAGGAGAAAGTGGAAACCACTAGTGGAACTAGTTTGAAATTATGAGTACAATCGCAAATGATAATAATTTTGTTCCAGGTCATTCCAGCGCAGATGACGAAATGAGCAATAAAAAGAAGTTCAAATACCGTCTTACAAATCTTTTTAAAAATAAGAAATCAACTCAGAATTTTAATATGAAAAACGTAAACGAGGAGAAAGTGGAAAGCATCAGTATTATAAAGGTGTAGTTGTTATAACTGCTGATTCTATAAAACGCAATACGTTTTTTCTATCAATATTACCAGTGCTTGGAAATCAAATGTTATGGTAACTGTATCGATTTAGATTTTAACTTCTGTGTTCCTTGGATAAACTACCTAAAAAGACCTGATTCTGGTCATTCATATGATCTTAAACACTCCTTTCTCAGAACCCTAGTCTGATTCAAATTTATTCATGTTCAGTAATATGCTCAAACTCAAATTCAGATTGTTATCAACGAATAATTATTTTTCGAGTTTAAAGATAAGGAACAATAGCTTTTATATAAAAATCGCTTTTATTAGAAATATTCTTTAGATTCTAAATCGCTTCTATACTTTATATCCTGGTTAAAGATAAAGTGACCTGTAACCTTGACCTAAATAAGAGGATTATCAAAAGAATGATTTGTTCATGAATTGTAGAAAAAATTATTGAATTATTGTTATTGAACTATTTGAACCAGTTAGCGAGAATCATTTTATCTTACCAATAAGCGAACAGAAGAGGGGAGGTTCCTGTCGCAATGACCGTAGTACCTGCCGGGAGTGGTATCTCCCTCAAACTGCAGAGAATAGGTAGCAGAAACCTAAACTTTCCTCGGTAGTTGGTATATAAATTTGGCGTGTTTCAGGCATGATAGCTGAATGATGATGATGGTCGTCGATGTGGCTGGTTGCCCTACAATCCCTGTTGACTCTGATTCAAGATTCAAGTGCCTTCTGAAAAAGGCACCAAGCTCTTGATTTCAATAAAAACCTTATATGTTCTCGGGGAAAAAATTACAATCCTTGTTCTTGGTTTCTGGGGGGGGGGGGGCTTAGGAATCAGTTTTCATAGAGTTAGTTGTTGTGGTTTTGAAATTATGAATACTAGCGCAAATGAAAAAAAAATTTCCAGGTCATTCCATCGGAGATGCAGCAAAAAAGAAGTCTTATATGTCCTCGGGGGAAAAATTACACCCCTTGTTTTTGGTTTCTGTGGGGGGGGGCATAGGAATCAATTTTCATAGAGTTAGTTGATGTGGTTTTGAAATTATTAATACAAGCACAAATGATAATAATTTTGTTCCAGGTCATTCCAGCACAGATGACGAAATCAATATTAAAAAGAAGTTCATATAAAGCCTTACAAATCTTTAAATAAATAAAAAATAAAACTGCTATTGAAGAGAAAATAATATTGGATTTATCAGGTATAATAATGGTGTTTGTAGTAGCATTAGTGTAGGAATGTTCTCCTTGTTCCGACAGTTAACAAGCTCCCCTATCATTTCCTGAGGTTTCCAAATTAATCTACTCAGTCAATCATAAGTCACGCCCTTTCAACAGCCCTTTTACACATAACACGTTTTGATTTAGTTCAAAAATTAAGTAACAAAATCAAAAATTTCATCAAAAGTGTTAAAACGCGCTGAAAGGCTATAGAATTGGAAAAAGCCAGGCCAAAAACGCAGAACAAATGTATCAAGAACATGCTACAGAGTTGATAAAGAATCATATCAAACTTGCAAAACAAATATATCAAGTATGTAATGACTTTCTCTTTTCATTTATACCTTTTTCATCTATTTTCAATTTTCATTTAACAACACTGGAATAAAAGATCGTATAGATTGGTGTTCAATATTCTAATTTGATGAATGCTTATACTCCTATTTCTTTGGCAAATAGTGATATAAGCACAAGGTTACAACGTCATATGGTTCTCCAGTTGTTTTCTCAGTTGAAAACTGTAATTTTCGATTCTTCTAGCTAACTAGGAGGCCAAAACATACCGGAGCTTGATTCGCAGACGTCACTTGTTGATTTAAAGATTGATTTTGCAGAAAAGGCTTTCAAAGTTAATTCTGAGATTACTGATTTCTGATTCACAATCGATGAATTTCAAAGACATACTTAAATCCTACGAAATACTAAATCCTGCGAAATCCTACGAAAACTTGTTAGCGTATGTTTTCGTATGGTAAAAAAGAAGACTCAATAGATATAAAAGAAAGAAATATTCTTAGAATGGTTGATTTAACTGAAAACGATATCTTTAATGCAGAAACAGAAGAATAAGCTTTCTAATTTAAGAGCTCATTGTGCAGCTCTGCTGATTAGCAAAAACTTCAACAGCCATGTTACAACTGAAGTATTTTTGGCAGATAAATCAATGCATGCTTACAAAATTAAACAACATTCTCTGAGAGATGATTTGAAAAAATACATGAACAGATTAAGGTTAATTCATGGTGAAATAAGTCACTTTAACAGAGGCCACATTACATTTGAGTCGACAAATTCAGATTTAAAACATTGTTGCGAACGCAACGATGCAAAGCCTTTTTGCCATGCACTACAAGCTGTTCGAAGTACAGCTGGAATAACGGATCTTTTAGATTGGTGTTCAATATTCTAATTTGATGTATGCTTATACTCCTGTTTCTTTGGCAAATAGTGATATAAGCACAAGGTTACAACGTCATAAAGTTCTCCAGTTGTTTTCTCAGTTGAAAACTGTAATTTTCGATTCTTCTAGCTAACTAGGAGGCCAAAACATACCGGAGCTTGATTCGCAGACGTCACTTGTTGATTTAAAGACTGATTTTGCAGAAAAGGCTATCAAAGTTAATTCTGAGATTACTGATATCCGATTCACAATCGATGAACTTCAAAGACATACTGAAATCCTACGAAATACTAGATCCTGCGAAATCCTACGAAAACTTGTTAGCGTATGTTTTCGTATGGTAAAAAAAGAAGAATCAATAGATATAAAAGAAAGAAATATTCTTAGAATAGTTGATTTAACTGAAAACGATATTTTTAATGCAGAAACAGAAGAACAAGCTTTCTAATTTAAGAGCTCATTGTACAGCTCTGCTGATTACCAAAAACTTCAACAGCCATGTTACAACTGAAGTAAATTTGGCAGATAAATCAATGCATGCTTACAAAATTAAACAACATTCTCTGAGAGATGATTGAAAAAATACATGAACAGATTAAGGTTAATTCTTGGTGAAATAAGTCAGTTTAACAGAGGCCACATTAAATTTGAGTCGACAAATTCAGATTTAAACCATCGTTGCGAACGCAACGATGCAAAGCCTTTTTGCCATGCACTACAAGCTGTTCGAAGTACTTTCAGTTATGCACGGACCTCTCGCCGAAGAACTCAAACGATTGGCACTCAGTTCGCTCGGAAAGAATGAAACTATGGACACTGTGCGTAGCCTCCTGCCGCCACAACACAACTACACAGGCAGAGATCAGCAATCGCTATGCGAATTCTGGTTCCACCTATTTGAAAAACTTGACGCAGAACATCAAGCCAATGACATGAGCCCCCTTCGCTCCCTGTACCAGTTCAAGAATAATTGATTTTCTGTCTGCAGCACTTGCAACTGGTCCAAAAGCGCATTGCACCCAGAAGGTACTCCAGACTGTCCATTTCCGATTCCAGGTGTTCTAAATCCCAACGAGCCTGCGATCAACGAAATTATCGACAAAAACGAGATTTCTTTCAGTTGGGTTCTAATCCCAGAGCAGCCCGGCGAAACATGTCCCAACGGTCACGTCACCAAACTGAGAACACTCTTCACTCAAGCTCCCGAGTACTTGGCCCTAGATCTGGACAGACGAACACTCTGCCATAAGATTACGCAACGCTTCATTGACGGCTTCGACACGTGCTTAGTTCCTTTAGAATAGTTTCATAAGAGCATTAAATTTTATATTGGAAAAAATAAAAACTCACCATCATCCGGCAGTTTCCTCTCGGCTTCTACGAATACTTCGTAAAAATTTTTTTTATTATACTTCGGCTTAGTGTCGAGGATCTCTGTCAAGAACACAACAAAAAACCTATACAAAAGAGTTTTTAAAAGCGGGGGGGGGCTGCAGCCACCCAACTTCCTCTCCTAATTTCAGTACGAGGAGTTCAGGAATTATTAAATTACATCCACCATGGATTGTAGAAAAACTTACAGAAATAATATGAAAAAAACTTCTTTTTCTTAAAGAGTTAAAGAGGTTGCGTCCCAAAGTCGAACCTTAAAACGTACAGGAATTAGGAGAGGCAGTTGGGTGGCTACCGCCCCCCAAAGCCCTAGCTTTTAAAGACTCTTTTGTACAGGTTTTTTGTTGTGGGGGGCTGCCAACCCCCTAACCCCGCGCTCTTGGCTTCGGAAAGGCCATTTTTTAATTAACAAAGAATACAAAACAGGTTTTTGTTTGCTACCCTACCCCCACCCCCAGCTCTTTGCTTCTGTGCTCTGTGTCTGGGAAACAGTTTCAATAATTATGTTAAAATGCAAATGGAGTGGTCAACTTCATTGTTACTAATTACTAGTTTCGGCGCAATGGTTCTCCTGTCCTCTTGTGTTTAACATTTTTCGAAGCTATTCCATTATTCATTCATTTCAATTTTTAGTTTTTGGCAGTCCCCACAACAATTTTTTTTTGGCAGCCCCCCACAACAAAAAACCTGTACAAAAGAGTCTTTAAAAGCGGGGGGTTTGGGGGGCAGCAGCCCCCCAACTGCCGCTCCTAATTCCTGTACGTTTTAAGGTTCGACTTTGGGACGCAGCCTCTTTAACTCTTTAAGAAAACGAAGTTTTTTTCATATTATTTACATGAACAGATTAAGGTTAATTCATGGTGAAATAAGTCAGTTTAACAGAGGCCACATTAAATTAGAGTCGACAAATTCAGATTTAAACTTTTATCAGATCAGAAGACTTTTGTCTCAGAGTAAGAAAGAAATTACAAGAATGAGCATCAAATCAGTGTTTAACCTTGCAAATATTCTTTCAATCATTTTTGGGAATTATGAAGGAATTGTTACTTGGAACTGAAGGATTTGTAGATTATTAACTACATAACAGACAATGAATATCGACAAAGAATATCAAGATTATTTATTACTTGTTAGAACAAATCTCAACAGAACAAATGAGTTAAGTAAAAAAATTAAAAATTTCATCAAGTGTTAAAACGAGCTTTTAAGGCTATAGAATTGGAAAAAGCCAGGCCAAAAACGCAGAACAGATGTATCAAGAACATACTACAGAGTTGATAAAGAATCATATCAAACTTGCAAAACAAATATATCAAGTATGTAATGACTGTCTCTTTTCATTTATACCTTTTTCATCTATTTTCAATTTTCATTTAACAACACTGGAATAACGGATCGTTTAGATTGGCGTTCAATATTCTAATTTGATGAATGCTTATACTCCTTTACAACGTCATAAAATTCTCCAGTTGTTTTCTCAGTTGAAAACTGTAATTTTCGATTCTTCCAGCTAACTAGGAGGCCAAAACATACCGGAGCTTGATTCGCAGACGTCACTTGTTGATTTAAAGATTGATTTTGCAGAAAAGGTTATCAAAGTTAATTCTGAGATTATTGATATCCGATTCACAATCGATGAACTTCAAAGACATACTGAAATCCTACGAAATACTAAATCCTGCGAAATCCTACGAAAATTCGTTAGCGTATGTTTTCGTATTGTAAAAAAGAAGACTCAATAGATATAAGAGAAAGAAATATTCTTGGAATGGTTGATTTAACTGAAAACGATATCTTTCATGCAAAAACAGAAGAATAAGCTTTCTAATTTAATAGCTCATTGTACAGCTCTGCTGATTAGCAAAAACTTCAACAGCCATGTTACAACTGAAGTAAATTTGGCAGATTAAATCAATGCATGCTTACAAACTTAAACAACATTCTCTGAGAGATTATTTGAAAAAATACATGAACAGATTAAGGTTAATTCATGGTGAAATAAGTCAGTTTAACAGAGGCCACATTAAATTAGAGTCGACAAATTCAGATTTAAACTTTTATCAGATCAGAAGACTTTTGTCTCAGAGTAAGAAAGAAATTACAAGAATGAGCATCAAATCAGTGTTTAACCTTGCAAATATTCTTTCAATCATTTTTGGGAATTATGGAGGAATTGTTACTTGGAACTGAAGGATTTGTAGATTATTAACTACATAACAGACAATGAATATCGACAAAGAATATCAAGATTATTTATTACTTGTTAGAACAAATCTCAACAGAACAAATGAGTTAAGTAACAAAATTAAAAATTTCATCAAAAGTGTTAAAACGAGCTGAAAGGCTATAGAATTGGAAAAAGCCAGGCCAAAAACGCAGAACAAATGTATCAAGAACATGCTACAGAGTTGATAAAGAATCATATCAAACTTGCAAAACAAATATATCAAGTATGTAATGACTTTCTCTTTTCATTTATACCTCTTTCATCTATTTTCAATTTTCATTTAACAAGACTGGAATAACAGATCGTTTAGATTGCTGTTCAATATTCTAATTTGATGAATGCTTATACTCCTGTTTATTTGGCAAATAGTGATATAAGCACAACGTTACAACGTCATAAAGTTCTCCAGTTGTTTTCTCAATTGAAAACTGTAATTTTCGATTCTTCTAGCTAACTAGGAGGCCAAAACATACCGGAGCTTGATTCGCAGACGTCACTTGTTGATTTAAAGACTGATTTTGCAGAAAAGGCTATCAAAGTTAATTCTGAGATTACTGATATCCGATTCACAATCGATGAACTTCAAAGACATACTGAAATCCTACGAAATACTAGATCCTGCGAAATCCTACGAAAACTTGTTAGCGTATGTTTTCGTATGGTAAAAAAGAAGACTCAATAGATATAAGAGAAAGAATATTCTTGGAATGATTGATTTAACTGAAAACGATATCTTTCATGCAGAAACAGAAGAATAAGCTTTCTAATTTAAGAGCTCATTGTACAGCTCTGCTGATTAGCGAAAACTTCAACAGCCATGTTACAACTGAAGTAAATTTGGCAGATAAATCCATGCATGCTTAAAAAATTAAACAACATTCTCTGAGAGATGACTTGAAAAAATACATGAATAGATTAAGGTTAATTCATGGTGGAATAAGTCAGTTTAACAGAGGCCACATTAAATTAGAGTCGACAAATTCAGATTTAAACTATTATCAGATCAGAAGACTTTTGTCTCAGAGTATGAAAGAAATTACAAGAATGAGCATCAAAACAGTGTTTAACCTTGCAAATATTCTTTCAATCATTTTTGGGAATTATGGAGGAATTGTTACTTGGAACTGAAGGATTTGTAGACTTATTAACTACATAACAGACAATGAATATCGACAAAAAATATCAAGATTATTTATTAATTGTTAGAACAAATCTCAACAGAACAAATGAGTTAAGTAACAAAATTAAAAATTTCATCAAAAGTGTTAAAACGAGCTTTTAAGGCTATAGAATTGGAAAAAGCCAGGCCAAAAACGCAGAACAGATGCATCAAGAACATACTACAGAGTTGATAAGGAATCATATCAAACTTGCAAAACAAATATATAAAGTATGTAATGAATTTCTCTTTTCATTTATACCTTTTTCATCTATTTTCAATTTTCATTTAACAACACTGGAATAACGGATCGTTTAGATTGCTGTTCAATATTTTAATTTGATGAATGCTTATACTCCTGTTTATTTGGCGAATAGTGATATAATCACAAGGTTACAACGTCATAAAGTTCTCCAGTTGTTTTCTCAGTTGAAAACTGTAATTTTCGATTCTTCTAGCCAACTAGGAGGCAAAAACATACCGGAGCTTGATTCTCAGACGTCAATTATTCAAGAAGAAAGGCAATATCACGCTCTACTGTGTGAAATTTTAAGCAAATAAAGACAACGAGAAACTTTCAATTGATAAGATTTATAAATAATCCCCCGGTTCTCAGTGATGTGGGTCTCATAATTGAGTCTCAATATGAAAATGTCTGCACTTCGTATATAGCCCCTTTGTCTACTAATCTCAATTACATAAATGTTTTGGATTCTATTGATAATCACCTGCTGATATATTCACTTGTTACATTGTTCCTTGTTATCATATAAGGTATTTACACTGTGATTTTCACAGATTTGTCTCACTTACTCTTGTTGAGCGCATAAACCTCAGTTCAATACTACCATTAAAGTCTTCTATTACATGGAAATTACTAATGAAATACACTTTAGATTCGTTCAATTGCTCAAAAATTCTCCGTGATCTTGGCCCGGAGCCACTGAGCTTAACCACTCCAGTTTCGTCACAGAGACAAACATCGAAACGTTCTTTTCGACTTTTTCGAGAAACCTTCGCTCTGACGGTCCATTTAAATACTGATAGTCGAAGCATATTAATCGGGGTGGCTGCTTCTCCGTCAAAATATATAAGATTATCTGGTGATGTCTTATATGAATCGAGTCTTCTTTTTTACCTTACAAAAACATACGCTAACAAGTTTTCGTAGGATTTTGCAGGATTTAGTATTTCGTAGGATTTCAGTATGTCTTTGAAATTCATATAAGCACAAGGTTACATATAAGCACAAGGTCACTTGTTGATTTAAAGATTGATTACTCAGAAAAGGCTCTCAAAGTTAATTCTGAGATTACTGATATCCGGTTCACAATCGATGAATTTCAAAGACATACTGAAATCCTACGAAAGACTAAATCCTGCAAAATCCAATGAAAACTTGTTAGCGTGTGTTTTCATAAGGTAAAAAAGATGACTCGATACATATAAGAGAAAGAAATATTCTTAGAATGGTTGATTTAACTGAAAACGATATCTTTCATGCAGAAATAGAAGAATGAGCTTTCTAATTTAAGAGCTCATTGTACGCTCTGCTGATTAGCAAAAACTTCAACAGCCATGTTACAACTGAAGTAAATTTGGCACATAAATCAATGCATATTTACAAGAAAAACAAAATTCTCCGAGAGATGATTTGAAAAAATACATGAACAGATTAAGGTTAATTCATGGTGAAATAAGTCAGTTTAACAGAGGCCACATTAAATTAGAGTCGACAAATTCAGATTTAAACTTTTATCAGATCAGAATACTTTTGTCTCAGAGTAAGAAAGAAATTACAAGAATGAGCATCAAATCAGTGTTTAAGCTTGCAAATATTCTTTCAGTCATTTGTGAGAATTATGGAGGAATTATTACTTGGAACTGAAGGATTTGTAGACTTATTAACGACAGAACGGACAATGAATATCGACAAAGAATATCAAGAATATTTATTACTTGTTAGAACAAATCTCAACAGAACAAATGAGTTAAGTAACAAAATCAAAAATTTCATCAAAAGTGTTAAAACGAGCTGAAAGGCTATAGAATTGGAAAAAGCCAGGCCAAAAACGCAGAACAAATGTATCAAGAACATGCTAAAGAGTTGTTAAAGAATCATATCAAACTTGCAAAACAAATATATCAAGTATGTAATGACTTTCTCTTTTCATTTATACGTTTTTCATCCATTTTCAATTTTCATTTAACAACACTGGAATAACGGATCGTTTAGATTGCTGTTCAATATTCTAATTTGATGAATGTTTATACTCCTGTTTCTTTGGCAAATAGTGATATAAGCACAAGGTTACAACGTCATAAAGTTCTCCAGTTGTTTTCTCAGTTGACAACTGTAATTTTCGATTCTTCTAACTAACTAGGAGGCCAAAACATACCAGAGCTTGATTCGCAGACGTCACTTGTTGATTTAAAGATTGATTTTGCAGAAAAGGCTATCAAAGTTAATTCTGAGATTACTGATATCCGATTCACAATCGATGAATTTCAAACACATACTTAAATCCTACGAAATACTAAATCCTGCGAAATCCTACGAAAACTTGTTAGCGTATGTTTTCGTATGGTAAAAAAGAAGA
>NW_027063417.1:0-35939 GCF_032884065.1 Artemia franciscana | reverse complement strand
AATCAATAAAACTTTTAATAGATTCAGCAGTGAAAGTTTGATTCTAGCTAGTGTATCTACTATTTCTATGAGTCATATGCAAGAATATAATATCGGTAGAAATAGACAATAATATCGGCCACTGCGCGTCTTTTCTAAAATGACGTCTTGCATATGACTCATAGAAATAGTAGATAGACTAGCTAGAATCAAACTATCTACTATTCCGATATACAAGATATTATTGTCTATTAAATAGACAATAATATCGGCCACTGCGCGTCTTTTCTAAAATGACGTCTTGCATATGACTCATAGAAATAGTAGATAGACTAGCTAGAATCAAACTTTCTTGTATTCTAATTGATTTTAAAAACTTACTATTGATTCTAGACCAGCTAGAATCAATAGTAGATAGACTAGCTAGAATCAATAAAACTTTTAATAGATTCAGCAGTGAAAGTTTGATTCTATTTCTATGAGTCATACGCATATTCTCATATGCAAGTCCTTGTGCAAAATATTTTGATTCTAGCTAGTCTGTCTACTATTACTATGAGTCATATGCAAGACGTCATTTTAGAAAAGACTTTTTCACTATTCAATAGATAGATTCAAATCTATTTGAATCTAGAATCAAACTTTCTGTTTGATTCTAATAGAATCAATAGAATAGAACTAGTTTGTATGTGACGTCTTGCCTATGGTTCTAGAATTCTAATCTATTGATTCTAGACCAGCTAGAATCAATAGTAGATATACTAGCTAGAATCAATAAAACTTTTAATAGATTCAGCAGTGAAAGTTTGATTCTATTTCTGTGAGTCATACGCATATTCTCATATGCAAGTCCATAACTCTGACCTAGTAAGCAAATCCACGAACACCGCCCCGTTTAATAAAACTTCAATAAAACTTTTAATAGATTCAGCAGTGAAAGTTTGATTCTAGCTAGTCTATCTACTATTTCTATGAGTCATATGCAAGACAATAATATCGTAGAAATAGACAATAATATCGGCCACTGCGCGTCTTTTCTAAAATGACGTCTTGCATATGACTCATAGAAATAGTAGACAGACTAGATCTCATCTAGAGATCTAGATGAGTAGATCTCTGACCTAGTAAGCAAATCCACGAACAGAAATAGTAGAAATTGATAAGAAATAGTAGATAGACTAGCTAGAATCAAACTTTCTTGTATTCTAATTGATTTTATTGTATAAGATATTATTGTCTATTAAATAGACAATAGTATCGGCCACTGCGCGTCTTTTCTAAAATGACGTCTTGCATATGACTCTTGCTTACTAGATTCATAGCTGAAAAAATGGCCGCGTCTTTTCTAAAATGACGTCTTGCATATGACTCTTGCTTACTAGATTCATAGCTGAAAAAATTTTATTTTTTTTTCTAATGACTTTAAAAGTCATTTATTAAACGGAGTCATAGGCAAGACGTCATTTTAGAAAAGACGCGCAGTGGCCGATATTATTGTCTATTTCTACCGATATTATATTCTTGCATATGACTCATAGAAATAGTAGATAGACTAGCTAGAATCAAACTTTCACTGCTCAATCTATTAAAAGTTTTATTGATTCTAGCTAGTCTATCTACTATTGATTCTAGCTGGTCTAGAATCAATAGTAAGTTTTTAAAATCAATTAGAATACAAGAAAGTTTAATAAAACTCATAGAAATAAAATTTTATAAAACTTTGATTCTGGACATTTTCCTCTAGGCCTCTAGGTGGCCGATATTCAAATAGATTTAATAGATTCAGCAGTGAAAGTTTGATTCTAGATTCAAATAGATTTAATAGATTCAGCAGTGAAAGTTTGATTCGTCATTCAAATAGATTTAATTATTGATTCTAGCTAGTCTATCTACTATTGATTCTAGCTGGTCTAGAATCAATAGTAAGTTTTTAAAATCAATTAGAATAAAAGAAAGTTTGATTCTAGCTAGTCTATCTACTATTTCTATGAGTCATATGCAAGACGTCAGTCGCTGTATCCTTTTCATCTTTTCATCTTATTGATTTTAAAAACTTACTATTGATTCTAGACCAGCTAGAATCAATAGTAGATATTATATTCTAGAGTTCTAGAATATCTATTAAATCTATTTGAATATCGGCCACCTAGAGGCCTAGAGGAAAATATTTTGCACAAGGCCGCAAGCCTTCACTAGAAACAGTGAAAGTTTGATTCTAGCTAGTCTATCTACTATTTCTATGAGTCATATACAAGACGTCATTTTAGAAAAGACGCGCAGTGGCCGATGCAAGACGTCATTTTAGAAAAGACGCGCAGTGGCCGATATAGACTAACCCATTCTCTAGCCGATATTATATATCAAACTGAAATAGTAGATAGACTAGCTAGAATCAAACTTTCACTGTTTCTAGTGAAGGCTTGCGCCATAAAGTTATATCTAGTGAAATTATATCTAGTGAAGGCTTGCGCGATACTATTCTAGCAAATTCGATAATCTATTGTCAATAGAATCAATAGTAGATAGACTAGCTAGAATCAATAAAACTTTTAATAGATTCAGCAGTAAAAGTTTGATTCTAGCTAGTCTATCTACTATTTCTATGAGTCATATGCAAGAATATAATATCGGTAGAAATAGACAATAATATCGGCCACTGCGCGTCTTTTCTAAAATGACGTCTTGCATATGACTCATAGAAATAGTAGATAGACTAACTAGAATAGACAAATAAAACTCATAGAAATAGTAGATAGACTAGCTAGAATCAAACTATCTACTATTCCGATATACAAGATATTATTGTCTATTAAATAGACAATAATATCGGCCACTGCGCGTCTTTTCTAAAATGACGTCTTGCATATGACTCATAGAAATAGTAAATAGACTAGCTAGAATCAAACTTTCTTGTATTCTAATTGATTTTAAAAACTTACTATTGATTCTAGACCAGCTAGAATCAATAGTAGATTGACTAGCTAGAATCAATAAAACTTTTAATAGATTCAGCAGTGAAAGTTTGATTCTATTTGATTCTAGTCATACGCATATTCTCATATGCAAGTCCTTGTGCAAAATATTTTGATTCTAGCTAGTCTATCTACTATTTCTATGAGTCATATGCAAGACGTCATTTTAGAAAAGACTTTTTCACTATTCAATAAATAGATTCAAATCTATTTGAATCTAGAATCAAACTTTCTGTTTGATTCTAATAGAATCAATAGAATAGCACTAGTTCGTATGTGACGTCTTGCATATGGTTCTAGAATTCTAATCTATTGATTCTAGACCAGCTAGAATCAATACTAGATAGACTAGCTAGAATCAATAAAACTTTTAATAGATTCAGCAGTGAAATTTTGATTCTATTTCTATGAGTCATACTTATATTCTCATATGCAAGTCCATAACTCTGACCTAGTAAGCAAATCCACGAACACCGCCCCGTTTAATAAAACTTCAATAAAACTTTTAATAGATTCAGCAGTGAAAGTTTGATTCTAGCTATCTACTATTTCTATGAGTCATATGCAAGACAATAACATCGTAGAAATTGACAATAATATCGGCCACTGCGCGTCTTTTCTAAAATGACGTCTTGCATATGACTCATAGAAATAGTAGATAGACTAGATCTCATCTAGAGATCTAGATGAGTAGATCTCTGAAATAGTAAGCAAATCCACGAACAGAAATAGTAGAAATTGATAAGAAATAGTAGATAGACTAGCTAGAATCAAACTTTCTTGTATTCTAATTGATTTTATTGTATAAGATATTATTGTCTATTAAATAGACAATAATATCGGCCACTGCGCGTCTTTTCTAAAATGACGTCTTGCATATGACTCTTGCTTACTAGATTCATAGCTGAAAATTTTTTATTTTTTTTTCTAATGACTTTAAAAGTCATTTATTAAACGGAGTCATATGCAAGACGTCATTTTAGAAAAGACGCGCAGTGGCCGATATTATTGTCTATTTCTACCGATATTATATTCTTGCATATGACTCATAGAAATAGTAGATAGACTAGCTAGAATCAAACTTTCACTGCTGAATCTATTAAAAGTTTTATTGATTCTAGCTAGTCTATCTACTATTGATTCTAGCTGGTCTAGAATCAAAAGTAAGTTTTTAAAATCAATTAGAATACAAGAAAGTTTAATAAAACTCATAGAAATAAAATTTTATAAAACTTTGATTCTGGACATTTTCCTCTAGGCTTCTAGGTGGCCGATATTCAAATAGATTTAATAGATTCAGCAGTGAAAGTTTGATTCTAGATTCAAATAGATTTAATAGATTCAGCAGTGAAAGTTTGATTCGTCATTCAAATAGATTTAATTATTGATTCTAGCTAGTCTATCTACTATTGATTCTAGCTGGTCTAGAATCAATAGTAAGTTTTTAAAATCAATTAGAATACAAGAAAGTTTTATTCTAGCTAGTCTATCTACTATTTCTATGAGTCATATGCAAGACGTCATTCGCTGTACCCTTTTCATCTTTTCATCTAATTGATTTTAAAAACTTACTATTGATTCTAGACCAGCTAGAATCAATAGTAGATATTATATTCTAGAGTTCTAGAATATCTATTAAATCTATTTGAATATCGGCCACCTAGAGGCCTAGAGGAAAATATTTTGCACAAGGCCGCAAGCCTTCACTAGAAACAGTGAAAGTTTGATTCTAGCTAGTCTATCTACTATTTCTATGAGTCATATGCAAGACGTCATTTTAGAAAAGACGCGAAGTGGCCGATGCAAGACGTCATTTTAGAAAAGACGCGCAGTGGCCGATATAGACTAACCCATTCTCTAGCCGATATTATATATCAAACTGAAATAGTAGATAGACTAGCTAGAATCAAACTTTCACTGTTTCTAGTGAAGGCTTGCGCCATAAAGTTATATCTAGTGAAATTATATCTAGTGAAGGCTTGCGCGATACTATTCTAGCAAGTTCGATAATCTATTGTCAATAGAATCAATAGTAGATAGACTAGCTAGAATCAATAAAACTTTTAATAGATTCAGCAGTAAAAGTTTGATTCTAGCTAGTCTATCTACTATTTCTATGAGTCATATGCAAGAATATAATATCGGTAGAAATAGACAATAATATCGGCCGCTGCGCGTCTTTTCTAAAATGACGTCTTGCATATGACTCATAGAAATAGTAGATAGACTAGCTAGAATAGACAAATAAAACTCATAGAAATAGTAGATAGACTAGCTAGAATCAAACTATCTACTATTCCGATATACAAGATATTATTGTCTATTAAATAGACAATAATATCGGCCACTGCGCGTCTTTTCTAAAATGACGTCTTGCATATGACTCATAGAAATAGTAGATAGACTAGCTAGAATCAAACTTTCTTGTATTCTAATTGATTTTAAAAACTTACTATTGATTCTAGACCAGCTAGAATCAATAGTAGATAGACTAGCTAGAATCAATAAAACTTTTAATAGATTCAGCAGTGAAAATTTGATTCTATTTCTATGAGTCATACGCATATTCTCATATTCAAGTCCTTGTGCAAAATATTTTGATTCTAGCTAGTCTATCTACTATTTCTATGAATCATATGCAAGACGTCATTTTAGAAAAGACTTTTTCACTATTCAATAAATAGATTCAAATCTATTTGAATCTAGAATCAAACTTTCTGTTTGATTCTAATAGAATCAATAGAATAGCACTAGTTCGTATGTGACGTCTTGCATATGGTTCTAGAATTCTAATCTATTGATTCTAGACCAGCTAGAATCAATAGTAGATAGACTAGCTAGAATCAATAAAACTTTTAATAGATTCAGCAGTGAAAGTTTGATTTTATTTCTATGAGTCATACGCATATTCTCATATGCAAGTCCATAACTCTGACCTAGTAAGCAAATCCACGAACACCGCCCCGTTTAATAAAACTTCAATAAAACTTTTAATAGATTCAGCAGTGAAAGTTTGATTCTAGCTAGTCTATCTACTATTTCTATGAGTCATATGCAAGACAATAATATCGTAGAAATAGACAATAATATCGGCCACTGCGCGTCTTTTCTAAAATGACGTCTTGCATATGACTCATAGAAATAGTAGATAGACTAGATCTCATCTAGAGATCTAGATGAGTAGATTTCTGACCTAGTAAGCAAATCCACGAAAATAAATAGTAGAAATTGATAAGAAATAGTAGATAGACTAGCTAGAATCAAACTTTCTTGTATTCTAATTGATTTTATTGTATAAGATATTATTGTCTATTAAATAGACAATAATATCGGCCACTCCGCGTCTTTTCTAAAATGACGTCTTGCATATGACTCTTGCTTACTAGATTCATAGCTGAAAAATTTTTATTTTTTTTTCTAATGACTTTAAAAGTCATTTATTAAACGGAGTCATATGCAAGACGTCATTTTAGAAAAGACGCGCAGTGGCCGATATTATTGTCTATTTCTACCGATATTATATTCTTGCATATGACTCATAGAAATAGTAGATAGACTAGCTAGAATCAAACTTTCACTGCTGAATCTATTAAAAGTTTTATTGATTCTAGCTAGTCTATCTACTATTGATTCTAGCTGGTCCAGAATCAATAGTAAGTTTTTAAAATCAATTAGAATACAAGAAAGTTTAATAAAACTCATAGAAATAAAAATTTATAAAACTTTGATTCTGGACATTTTCCTCTAGGCCTCTAGGTGGCCGATATTCAAATAGATTTAATAGATTCAGCAGTGAAAGTTTGATTCTAGATTCAAATAGATTTAATAGATTCAGCAGTGAAAGGTTGATTCCTCATTCAAATAGATTTAATTATTGATTCTAGCTAGTCTATCTACTATTGATTCTAGCTGGTCTAGAATCAATAGTAAGTTTTTAAAATCAATAAAAATACAAGAAAGTTTGATTCTAGCTAGTCTATCTACTATTTCTATGAGTCATATGCAAGACGTCATTCGCTGTATCCTTTTCATCTTTTTATCTAATTGATTTTAAAAACTTACTATTGATTCTAGACCAGCTAGAATCAATAGTAGATATTATATTCTAGAGTTCTAGAATATCTATTAAATATATTTGAATATCGGCCACCTAGAGGCCTAGAGGAAAATATTTTGCACAAGGCCGCAAGCCTTCACTAGAAACAGTGAAAGTTTGATTCTAGCTAGTCTATCTACTATTTCTATGAGTCATATGCAAGACATCATTTTAGAAAAGACGCGCAGTGGCCGATGCAAGACGTCATTTTAGAAAAGACGCGCAGTGGCCGATATAGACTAACCCATTCTCTAGCCAATATTATATATCAAACTGAAATAGTAGATAGACTAGCTAGAATCAAACTTTCACTGTTTCTAGTGAAGGCTTGCGCCATAAAGTTATATCTAGTGAAATTATATCTAGTGAAGGCTTGCGCGATACTATTCTAGCAAATTCGATAATCTATTGTCAATAGAATCAATAGTAGATAGACTAGCTAGAATCAATAAAACTTTTAATAGATTCAGCAGTGAAATTTTGATTCTAGCTAGTCTATCTACTATTTCTATGAGTCATATGCAAGAATATAATATCGGTAGAAATAGACAATAATATCGGCCACTGCGCGTCTTTTCTAAAATGACGTCTTGCATATGACTCATAGAAATAGTAGATAGACTAGCTAGAATAGACAAATAAAACTCATAGAAATAGTAGATAGACTAGCTAGAATCAAACTATCTACTATTCCGATATACAAGATATTATTGTCTATTAAATAGACAATAATATTGGGCACTGCGCGTCTTTTCTAAAATGACGTCTTGCATATGACTCATAGAAATAGTAGATAGACTAGTTAGAATCAAACTTTCTTGTATTCTAATTGATTTTAAAAACTTACTATTGATTCTAGACCAGCTAGAATCAATAGTAGATAGACTAGCTAGAATCAATAAAACTTTTAATAGATTCAGCAGTGAAAGTTTGATTCTATTTCTATGAGTCATACGCATATTCTCATATGCAAGTCCTTTTGCAAAATATTTTGATTCTAGCTAGTCTATCTACTATTTCTATGAGTCATATGCAAGACATCATTTTAGAAAAGACTTTTTCACTATTCAATAAATAGATTCAAATCTATTTGAATCTAGAATCAAACTTTCTGTTTGATTCTAATAGAATCAATAGAATAGCACTAGTTCGTATGTGACGTCTTGCATATGGTTCTAGAATTCTAATCTATTGATTCTAGACCAGCTAGAATCAATAGTAGATAGACTAGCTAGAATCAATGAAACTTTTAATAGATTCAGCAGTGAAAGTTGTATTCTATTTCTATGAGTCATACGCATATTCTCATATGCAAGTCCATAACTCTGACCTAGTAAGCAAATCCACGAACACCGCCCCGTTTAATAAAACTTCAATAAAACTTTTAATAGATTCAGCAGTGAAAGTTTGATTCTAGCTAGTCTATCTACTATTTCTATGAGTCATATGCAAGACAATAATATCGTAGAAATAGACAATAATATCGGCCACTGCGCGTCTTTTCTAAAATGACGTCTTGCATATGACTCATAGAAATAGTAGATAGACTAGATCTCATCTAGAGATCTAGATGAGTAGATCTCTGACCTAGTAAGCAAATCCACGAACAGAAATAGTAGAAATTGATAAAAAATAGTAGATAGACTAGCTAGAATCAAACTTTCTTGTATTCTAATTGATTTTATTGTATAAGATATTATTGTCTATTAAATAGACAATAATATCGGCCACTGCGCTGGTCTAGAATCAATAGTAAGTTTTTAAAATCAATTAGAATACAAGAAAATTTGATTCTAGCTAGTCTATCTACTATTTCTATGAGTCATATGCAAGACGTCATTCGCTGTATCCTTTTCATCTTTTCATCTAATTGATTTTAAAAACTTACTATTGATTCTAGACCAGCTAGAATCAATAGTAGATATTATATTCTAGAGTTCTAGTATATCTATTAAATCTATTTGAATATCGGCCACCTAGAGGCCTAGAGGAAAGTATTTTGCACAAGGCCGCAAGCCTTCACTAGAAACAGTGAAAGTTTGATTCTAGCTAGTCTATCTACTATTTCTATGAGTCATATGCAAGACGTCATTTTAGAAAAGACGCGCAGTGGCCGATGCAAGACGTCATTTTAGAAAAGACGCGCAGTGGCCAATATAGACTAACCCATTCTCTAGCCGATATTATATATCAAACTGAAATAGTAGATAGACTAGCTAGGATCAAACTTTCACTGTTTCTAGTGAAGGCTTGCGCCATAAAGTTATATCTAGTGAAATTATATCTAGTGAAGGCTTGCGCGATACTATTCTAGCAAATTCGATAACCTATTGTCAATAGAATCAATAGTAGATAGACTAGCTAGAATCAATAAAACTTTTAATAGATTCAGCAGTGAAAGTTTGATTCTAGCTAGTCTATCTACTATTTCTATGAGTCATATGCAAGAATATGATATCGGTAGAAATAGACAATAATATCGGCAACTGCGCGTCTTTTCTAAAATGACGTCTTGCATATGACTCATAGAAATAGTAGATAGACTAGCTAAAATCAAACTATCTACTATTCCGATATACAAGATAATATTGTCTATTAAATAGACAATAATATCGGCCACTGCGCGTCTTTTCTAAAATGACGTCTTGCATATGACTCATAGAAATAGTAGATAGACTAGCTAGAATCAAACTTTCTTGTATTCTAATTGATTTTAAAAACTTACTATTGATTCTAGACCAGCTAGAATCAATAGTAGATGGACTAGCTAGAATCAATAAAACTTTTAATAGATTCAGCAGTGAAAGTTTGATTCTATTTCTATGAGTCATACGCATATTCTCATATGCAAGTCCTTGTGCAAAATATTTTGATTCTAGCTAGTCTATCTACTATTTCTATGAGTCACATGCAAGACGTCATTTTAGAAAAGACTTTTTCACTATTCAATAAATAGATTCAAATCTATTTGAATCTAGAATCAAACTTTCTGTTTGATTCTAATAGAATCAATAGAATAGCACTAGTTCGTATGTGACGTCTTGCATATGGTTTTAGAATTCTAATCTATTGATTCTAGACCAGCTAGAATCAATAGTAGATAGACTAGCTAGAATCAATAAAACATTTAATAGATTCAGCAGTGAAAGTTTGATTCTATTTCTATGAGTCATACGCATATTCTCATATGCAAGTCCATAACTCTGACCTAGTAAGCAAATCCACGAACACCGCCCCGTTTAATAAAACTTCAATAAAACTTTTAATAGATTCAGCAGTGAAAGTTTGATTCTAGCTAGTCTATCTACTATTTCTATGAGTAATATGCAAGACAATAATATCGTAGAAATAGACAATAATATCGGCCACTGCGCGTCTTTTCTAAAATGACGTCTTGCATATGACTCATAGAAATAGTAGATAGACTAGATCTCATCTAGAGATCTAGATGAGTAGATCTCTGACCTAGTAAGCAAATCCACGAACAGAAATAGTAGAAACTGATGATAAGAAATAGTAGATAGACTAGCTAGAATCAAACTTTCTTGTATTCTAATTGATTTTATTGTATAAGATATTATTTTCTATTAAATAGACAATAATATCGGCCACTGCGCGTCTTTTCTAAAATGACGTCTTGCATATGACTCTTGCTTACTAGATTCATAGCTGAAAATTTTTTATTTTTTTTCTAATGACTTTAAAAGTCATTTATTAAATGGAGTCATATGCAAGACGTCATTTTAGAAAAGACGCGCAGTGGCCGATATTATTGTCTATTTCTACCGATATTATATTCTTGCATATGACTCATAGAAATAGTAGATAGACTAGCTAGAATCAAACTTTCACTGCTGAATCAATTAAAAGTTTTATTGATTCTAGCTAGTCTATCTACTATTGATTCTAGCTGGTCTAGAATCAATAGTAAGTTTTTAAAATCAATTAGAATACAAGAAAGTTTAATAAGACTCATAGAAATAAAATTTTATAAAACTTTGATTCTGGACATTTTACTCTAGGCCTCTAGGTGGCCGATATTCAAATAGATTTAATAGATTCAGCAGTGAAAGTTTGATTCTAGATTCAAATAGATTTAATAGATTCAGCAGTGAAAGTTTGATTCGTCATTCAAATAGATTTAATCATTGATTCTAGCTAGTCTATCTACTATTGATTCTAGCTGGTCTAGAATCAATAGTAAGTTTTTAAAATCAATTAGAATACAAGAAAGTTTGATTCTAGCTCGTCTATCTACTATTTCTATGAGTCATATGCGAGACGTCATTCGCTGTATCCTTTTCATCTTTTCATCTAATTGATTTTAAAAACTTACTATTGATTCTAGACCAGCTAGAATCAATAGTAGATATTATATTCTAGAGTTCTAGAATATCTATTAAATCTATTTGAATATCGGCCACCTAGAGACCTAGAGGAAAATATTTTGCACAAGGCCGCAAGCCTTCACTAGAAACAGTGAAAGTTTGATTCTAGCTAGTCTATCTACTATTTCTATGAGTCATATGCAAGACGTCATTTTAGAAAAGACGCGCAGTGGCCGATATAGACTAACCCATTCCCTAGCCGATATTATATATCAAACTGAAATAGTAGATAGACTTGCTAGAATCAAACTTTCACTGTTTCTAGTGAAGGCTTGCGCCATAAAGTTATATCTAGTGAAATTATATCTAGTGAAGGCTTGCGCGATACTATTCTAGCAAATTCGATAATCTATTGTCAATAGAATCAATAGTAGATAGACTAGCTAGAATCAATAAAACTTTTAATAGATTCAGCATTGAAAGTTTGATTCTAGCTAGTCTATCTACTATTTCTATGAGTCATATGCAAGAATATAATATCGGTAGAAATAGACAATAATATCGGCCACTGCGCGTCTTTTCTAAAATGACGTCTTGCATATGACTCATAGAAATAGTAGATAGACTAGCTAGAATAGACAAATAAAACTCATAGAAATAGTAGATAGACTACTACTACTACTACTACTAATAACTCACTGCAGCACCAAGCCGCCTGAGGCCAACACAGCTACGCACGCTCCTCTTCCAACCTAATCTATTTAAAGCCTCCCTCTTTACACCCTCCCAGGAAGTTCCCATTTCCTTTAAATCCTTATTTATGACATCCTGCCAACCCAGACAAAGACGACCTGCTTTCCGTGTAGCCCCAGACGGTTGGCCAAAAAGGACAATCTTCGGTAATCTGTCATCCTTCATCCGTAGAACGTGGACTAGCCATCTCAACCTTTCTTTCATTATAGCCCCAGAAAGCGGGATTGAACCACACTTTTCGTACAACCTACTGTTTAAAATACGGTCAGTCAGCCGGGTACCAGAACAATCCGTAGGCAATTTCTCTGGGAAACATCTAGTAAATTTTCATCTGCTTTTCGGAGTGTCCATGCTTCAGAGCCATATTTGACCACTGTCATCACTGTAGCTTCCAATATTCTAATCTTGGTTTGTAGGCTTATCTTTCTATTCTTCCAAACTTTTTTTAACTGTGAAAAAACACCCTGAGCTTTAGCTATTCTACTTTTAACATCTTCACTGCTCCCACCATCTTTACTAATAATACTACCAAGGTAACTGAAGCTCCCAACCTGATCAATCTTTTCGTTACCTAAGGTCACCTGTTCATCTTCACTTATTCCTAACCTTAGTGACTTAGTCTTCTTAACATTAATTTTCAAGCCTATTTTAGCACCCTGAACTCGTAAAACCTCTAAAAATTCATTCATTTTGCTCACACTTTCATCTAATATGCTTAAATTATCAGCATAATCTAAGTCCAGGAGCGTTCTTCCTCCCCATTTGATTCCATGGTCTCCAATTGCCTTTCCTGTGCTCCTTAAGACGAAGTCCATCAAAATGATCCATATAATGGGGGATAGAACACAACCCTGCTTAACTCCTGATTTAATACAAAACCAGTTGCTAACCTCATTTCCTACCTTAACCGCAGCAGTATTATTCTCGTACATAGCGCAAATCACTTTAATGTATTTTTCTGGTATACCATATACGATAAGACCTTTGTTAACGCTGTTCTATCAACAGAATCGAAAGCTTGCTCATAATCGATAAAACTATTATATCGATAAAACTATTATTATATTATATAAAACTATTATTATCGATAAAACTATAATATCTCAATTATTAACCTAAGAGTGAAAACATGGTTGACACATCCTCTACCTTTTCTAAAACCGCATTGTTCTTCCCTTAAAACTTTGTCTACAGCATGTCTCAGTCTAAAAAGTATCATATTACTCAGTAATTTGCTACCTACAGAGACCAAACTAATGCCTCGATAATTTCGACATTCACTCTTGTCACCTTTCTTATACAGTGGTTTAATTAAGGTTTTCCTAAAATCATTGGGTACTTCCCCTTTTTCAAAAATCATGTTCATAATCTTCAGTAGCTTATTCCTAACCTCAGAGCCACCATATTTAAGGAACTCATTAATCATACTATCAGCACCTGGGGCCTTATAATTTTTTAATCCTTCTAGCACTGTCGCTAATTCTTCCTCACTAAACAAATCTTCCTTCACATCCAAGGTATCACAAACTTTTTCATTTTCATCTATATCTTTTCCTGCAACTGTATCTTGGTTTAGCACATTCTCAAAATGTTCCACCCATCTTTCTTTAACTTTTTCCTTATCACTAATTGTGGCCCCATTTCTATCTTTAACTGGGACTAGTCCGGATTGGCTACTCCCTTTCAATTTATTAACATGCCAGTATAATATTTTACTATTATGCCGTCTAGCCGCATCTTCCAGATCCTCAGCAATTTTATCCATCACCTCCATTTCACGTCTCCTTAGTTCATATTTTAATGCTTTATCCACTTTCTTTACATTCCTTTTGTTTTCATACGACCTATCGCTCAGATAATTCTTATACAAACCCCTTCTACTCTCTATTAAACCTAAGGCTTTTTCACTAATATTCCTGGTTGCTGTCTTAGCACTCTTCCCTAGGATACCATCAGCAACTTCACAAATTGTTTTTCTGAAATTATTCCATCCATCTTCCACATTGTCAAATTTTAAACCTTCAAGTTTAGTACTCAACTGTTCCTGGAATTTTTTTCTCAAATTTTCATCCTGAAGTCTACCAACATCATATCTTTCCGGGAGGGAGTTACTCTTCCGAAATTTCAGCTTTAAATTAACCTTAGACACTACTAGATGGTGATCTTTACTTTTAACATCAATAACGGCACTCCTATACACCCTAGTATCTTGTATTGATCCTGCTAGTCTTCTGTTTACAATAACATAATCAATAAGGTTTGCTGTCTTACCATCACGTGAATACCTTGTCAACTTATGGGCCATTTTGTGACCAAACACTGTATTTGTTATAACTAGGTTGTTATACCTACAAAATTGCAAAAGCCTATAGCCATTACTGTTTTCTTTTCCTACACCAAAATTACCTAGACTAGGATACCATCTATCCCTATTTCTACCAACCTGGGCATTAAAATCTCCTAGCAAAAACACCATATTTCTACCTGGTACCCTGTCTATTTGCTCCTGTAACTGTAAGTAAAATTCATCTGAGTCACTAGTATCTCCATCAGTTGGTTCAATGGGGGCATATACTACTATAACTGATACCCTAAACTTTTTAGTCATAAAATGAGCAATTAGTATTCTATTATTAATACCTTCCCAGCCTAAACAAGACTTAGCAGCTTCCTTATTCATCATGAGCCCTACTCCCTGTCTATGTACCCCATCCTTCCTTCCTGAGTATACAAATTCTATGTCACCTAATTTCATTCTTCCTACCCCTGGGATATGTGTTTCTGAAACTCCTAATAAATCCAGTTCAAACCGTCTGAATTCGTCAGTCAAAATGTCGATGCGATAGTCATTTTTTAACGTCGTAACATTCCAAGTTCCAATTTTCATGTTCTTTAAATCTTTGAAATTATTTTGGCCTCAAGAAAAGCAGTGATCCCGGATACCAGTGCAGGATGGGGACCAACATATCTTCTCAAGTCTACACCGAAGCGCTTAAGCCGGCTTAGAACCAGACAGCAAGAAGTCCCTGGGACCTCCAGTAAGTTGGAGGCTTTGTGCAATCCTGGGCCCATCTTGGTCACAACATGGTTTTCAGCACTTGGCAATGCTCTTCTATCAACAAGAGTCGAAATCCTGCACAGAGAGTCCCAAGCCTATTACCTCCGACTCATTATATATTCATGCTTACAAATATTATGCTACTACGGGGAGGCAGCCCATAGTAGATAAATCAGCTAGGAAGAGGTTTTTCAGCCCGAAAACGCCCATCAAAACAAACTAAGCCCAGAAAATTATCCAATAATCAGAATCCCGTACGAGTGCTGTGTTGTTTACTAGGCTATAATTTCCTCGAGGGGCGCCACTCCTCAAGTGGGAAAAATTGACCGCAAGTTTCCCAGTCTTGCAGGTACCCCGAAAGGGTCGAGGCAGCCCTTTACAGAGGCCGTTGTCCATAAATCTGGATCTTACGCCCTGCCGCAGTTGTCCTCCTATATAGGATCCTCCCACGATGGTGTTCTGCTTCACCATGCAATTTAACCCATTACTGGGAGAAGGTTTGTAACTCATCTGACGCGTGAACACGGCAGTTGGCCCTGCTGAGTGTACATTTGAGGGGCCTTCTTCCTCCTCCACCTGAAATTATGACCCCCAGGGGAGGGTTTCCCAGTTTCTATACCAGTTATATATCCCTATCTACATACCTTTGTTGGTCATAAGTATTTCATCATCACACATAAAATTGAGAAAGACATTAAAGTTTCAGGAAATCTATAATTCAAGCTAGAATATAAATAGCCCTTAAAATAGATATATCTTATTTTACAAAAATAAATCTACATGGATAAATATATGCTGAATATGAATATGTCCCTAATACTCGCCAAAACATCCCTAGCCAGTCGGATAAAAAGGAATTTATAAAATAGAAAGATAAGAAAAGCTACTTGAGATAAATGGAAAAATTGTCAAAGAAAGACTTAAGGAATATTAAAAAAAAAGAAACAGTTTACACTAAAGATAATTGAAAATAGTATTTAAAACGAAGATTATGGAAAAAAGCTTCAAACTACTAGAAAGTTGGATGTTGCCCCCAAAAGTTAAAGAACACCCGTTTTTCTCTATGCATAATTTAGTAACCACTGAAGAGTCGAAAGTAAAGATGAATATAAATGGTAGCAATGGGAGAAAAACAAACTATGTAAACTATGCAATAAAAAACTAGAAAGACAATGTCACGTAATGTTTGAATATGAAAAACAAGAAACAAATGTGGCAGGACTGAGGAAGTTATTAGCAAGTGATGAAGTTGACTTAGATGGAACTGTATACCTAAAAGTAGATGATGAGACTTCTATGAGGGCAATAGTGCACATAATATTGCATTTTGTTATTAAGCGTGGAAACGAAAAGAAAATTAGAAAGAAGGTTATGATGTGATAAATCGTGTGGAAACAAAACGGAAAAGGGTAAAGATTATGAAGTGTAAGAAAATTGAGGAAGTGGTTTAAAGTGGAATGAAAGTTTTTTTGCCTTGGTTGGTAAAAATATGTTATTAAAAGGAAAAACAAAAGCAAAGCTGAGAAAAAATATTGGGTTTAAAGGATTAAGGCTTTATATTTGTATGATTTTTTTTTTAATTTTGAGGTAAGGATTTAGGTAGAAGATTAGAAAAGGGAATTTTTAATTTTGGTAAAAAAAAGACGGTATATATATTTATTGAATAAATGCAAATTTTAATTAAGTATTTCAAACTTCATATGAAGTGTTTGAAGTTAGGGTTTGATATTTGGTTAGAATTTTTATCTGGGGTTTAAGATTGAATATATTTTTAGAGAATGTAGAAATAGTAAAGGATTTTGTATGAAATTTTTATTATAGGGTTTAGCTTTAAGTCATTTTTTTAATGATTATTTAAAATTTATTTTAAGTAAGTAGAATTTACTTTAAATGTTGAGGGGGATACGATCCGCCTGGATTGTGAAATATTTGATTTTTGGAAAATTGTTTTGAGGATTGTTGTAACTATCCAATAACACAAGCCCAGCGAGAGTAGAATATGTTGAAATGTAATATATTAAAACAAATTACGGTGTTATATTTGTAAATCTTATTTATTTATGTAAATGTAGTGAAAAGTGTTTTAAAGCGGTTTAAGAAAAGTGAAAGTGTTTTGAAGTACAAAAATGCATATGTATTGTAAACTGGTATTTGAATGTTATATGCTATAGGCCTAATGGATGGGAGCAGCCTCTTGCTGCCGTGGGTAGCTAGAATGAGAATTTTTAAATTATTATATGGTAAACTAATGGATGGTGAATCGTATATACTAGCTAGAATCAAACTATCTACTATTCCGATATACAAGATATTATTGTCTATTAAATAGACAATAATATCGGCCACTGCGCGTCTTTTCTAAAATGACGTCTTGCATATGACTCATAGAAATAGTAGATAGACTAGCTAGAATCAAACTTTCTTGTATTCTAATTGATTTTAAAAACTTACTATTGATTCTAGACCAGCTAGAATCAATAGTAGATAGACTAGCTAGAATCAATAAAACTTTTAATAGATTCAGCAGTGAAAGTTTGATTCTATTTCTATGAGTCATACGCATATTTTCATATGCAAGTCCTTGTGCAAAATATTTTGATTCTAGCTAGTCTATCTACTATTTCTATGAGTCATATGCAAGACGTCATTTTAGAAAAGACTTTTTCACTATTCAATAAATAGATTCAAATATATTTGAATCTAGAATCAAACTTTCTGTTTGATTCTAATAGAATCAATAGAATAGCACTAGTTCGTATGTGACGTATTGCATATGGTTCTTGAATTCTAATCTATTGTTTCTAGACCAGCTAGAATCAATAGTAGATAGACTAGCTAGAATCAATAAAACTTTTAATAGATTCAGCAGTGAAAGTTTGATTCTATTTCTATGAGTCATACGCATATTCTCATATGCAAGTCCATAACTCTGACCTAGTAAGCAAATCCACGAACACCGCCCAGTTTAATAAAACTTCAATAAAACTTTTAATAGATTCAGCAGTGAAAGTTTGATTCTAGCTAGTCTATCTACTATTTCTATGAGTTCTACTATTGATTCTAGCTGGTCTAGAATCAATAGTAAGTTTTTAAAATCAATTAGAATACAAGAAAGTTTAATAAAACCCATAGAAATAAAATTTTATAAAACTTTGATTCTGGATATTTTCCTCTAGGCCTCTAGGTGGCCGATAATCAAATAGATTTAATAGATTCAGCAGTGAAAGTTTGATTCGTCATTCAAATAGATTTAATTATTGATTCTAGCTAGTCTATCTACTATTGATTCTAGCTGGTCTAGAATCAATAGTAAGTTTTTAAAATCAATTAGAATACAAGAAAGTTTGATTCTAGCTAGTCTATCTACTATTTCTATGAGTCATATGCAAGAAGTCATTCGCTGTATCCTTTTCATCTTTTCATCTAATTGATTTTAAAAACTTACTATTGATTGTAGACCAGCTAGAATCAATACTAGATATTATATTCTATAGTTCTAGAATATTTATTAAATCTATTTGAATATCGGCCACCTAGAGGCCTAGAGGAAAATATTTTGCACAAGGCCGCAAGCCTTCACTAGAAACAGTGAAATTTTGATTCTAGCTATTCTATCTACTATTTCTATGAGTCATATGCAAGACGTCATTTTAGAAAAGACGCGCAGTGGCCGATGCAAGACGTCATTTTGGAAAAGACGCGCAGTGGCCGATATAGACTAACCCATTCTCTAGCCGATATTATATATCAAACTGAAATAGTAGATAGACTAGCTAGAATCAAACTTTCACTGTTTCTAGTGAAGGCTTGCGCCATAAAGTTATATCTAGTGAAATTATATCTAGTGAAGGCTTGCGTGATACTATTCTAGCAAATTCGATAATCTATTGTCAATAGAATCAATAGTAGATAGACTAGCTAGAATCAATAAAACTTTTAATAGATTCAGCAGTGAAAGTTTGATTCTAGCTAGTCTATCTACTATTTCTATGAGTCATATGCAAGAATATAATATCGGCAGAAATAGACAATAATATCGGCCACTGCGCGTCTTTTCTAAAATGACGTCTTGCATATGACTCATAGAAATAGTAGATAGACTAGCTAGAATAGACAAATAAAACTCATAGAAATAGTAGATAGACTAGCTAGAATCAAACTATCTACTATTCCGATATACAAGATATTATTGTCTATTGAATAGACAATAATATCGGCCACTGCGCGTCTTTTCTAAAATGACTTCTTGCATATGACTCATAGAAATAGTAGATAGACTAGCTAGAATCAAACTTTCTTGTATTCTAATTGATTTTTAAAACTTACTATTGATTCTAGACCAGCTAGAATCAATAGTAGATAGACTAGCTAGAATCAATAAAACTTTTAATAGATTCAGCAGTGAAAGTTTGATTCTATTTCTATGAGTCATACGCATATTCTCATATGCAAGTCCTTGTGCAAAATATTTTGATTCTAGCTAGTCTATCTACTATTTCTATGAGTCATATGCAAGACGTCATTTTAGAAAAGACTTTTTCACTATTCAATAAATAGATTCAAATCTATTTGAATCTAGAATCAAACTTTCTGTTTGATTCTAATAGAATCAATAGAATAGCACTAGTTCGTATGTGACGTCTTGCATATGGTTCTAGAATTCTAATTTATTGATTCTAGTATTAGCTAGTGGATTAGCTAGCTAGTCGATAGACTAGCTAATCCACTAGCTAATACATAAGAATATTTTCAAACTTAATATTTTGTGCAAAATATTTTGCACAATTGATTTTAAAAATAAAACTTCAATAAAACTTTCTAAAATGACGTCTTGCATATGACTCATAGAAATAGTAGCCTAATAAACAGTTTTATTTTTAAAACCAATTGTGCAAAATATTTTGCACAATATATTCTTATGTATTAGCTAGTGGAATAGCTAGCTAGTCGATAGACTAGCTAATCCACTAGCTAATACTTCTACTTCTACTTCTACTTCTAAAATGACGTCTTGCAACTCTATGAGTACTTTCTAATACTAGTACTTTCTAATACTAGCTAATAAACACTTTATTTATTTTATTTATTTATCCACGAACACCGCCCCGTTTAATAAAACTTCAATAAAACTATGAAGTAGAAACTATGAAACTATGAAACTATGAATTTAATATCGGCGCAGTGGCCGATATTATTGTCTATTTCCAAGGTATAGCGAATGAAAAGATAGGTCATATGACGTCAAAATGACGTCTTGCATATGACTCATAGAAATAGTAGATAGACTAGCTTCAAATTTATGTGTCTATCATATCATCTATCAAAAACTTCAATAAAACTTTCTAAAATGACGTCTTGCAAAATATTTTGCACAATTGATTTTAAAAAAATGACGTCTTGCATATGACTCATAGAAATAGTAGCCTAATAAACAGTTTTATTTTTAAAATCAATTGTGCAAAATATTTTGCACAAAATATTAAGTTTGAAAATATTCTTATGTATTAGCTAGTGGATTAGCTAGCTAGTCGATAGACTAGCTAATCCACTAGCTAATACTACTATATAGTCTATATATATATATATATATATATATATATATATATATATATATATATATATATATATATATATATATATATATATATTTATATATATATATATATATATAGTCTATATATATATATATATATATATATATATATATATATATATATAGTCTATATATATATATATAGTCTATCTACTATTTCTAATTATCGCTTACAAAACTCTTGGAGTTTTTAGAAAATATTCTAGCTAGTCTATCTACTATTTCTATGAGTCATATGCAAGACAATCATATGATAGAATCATAGAGTGTTTATTGAAGTTTTATTGAATAAAACTTCAATAAAACTTTCTAAAATGACGTCTTGCATATGATTCATAGAAATAGTAGATAGACTAGCTAGAATCTATATAGAGTACTTTCTAATAGCACAGTTTTCAACTTATATACATACTTCGTCCATGCTTTATATAAAACTGATTTAATTTATGTATCTATATAAAACTGATTTATGCTTATAAAGCTGTCCATATGACTCATAGAAATAGTAATTTTAATATTTTATTTTATTTTTGAAAGTTTTATTGAAGTTTTATTTTTAAAATCAATTGTGCAAAATATTTTGCACAAAATATTAAGTTTATAATATTAAGTTATAAGCAATTATTTAAGCAATAATTTAATTAAATAATTTTATTTTTAAAATCAATTGTGCAAAATATTTTGCACAAAATATTTTGCACAAAAAATTTATTTATTACGTTTAATAAATTAGAAGTTTTGTTAAACGGGGCGGTGTTCGTGGATTTGCTTACTAGGTCAGAGATCTACTCATCTAGATCTCTAGATGAGAAGAGGAAAAATTATATAGCGATAATTAGTAAATAATAGCAATAGCGATAATTTAATAATAGCGAATGAAAAGATAGGTCATATGACGTCAAAATGACGTCTTGCATATGACTCAAAGAAATAGTACGTCATTTTATTTTTAATTTATGTATTATGTATTATGTATATATGTATTATGTTCTAATGTATTAGCTAGTCTTTCGACTAGCTAGCTAATCCACTAGCTAATACATAAGAATATTTTCAAACTTAATATTTTGTAAAATATATTTGTAAAATAATATTTGTGCAAAATATTTTGCACAATTGATTTTAAAAATAAAATTGACTGCTGATTGATTTCAAACTTAATATTTTGTGCAAAATATTTTGCACAATTGATTTTAAAAATAAAACTGTTTATTAGGCTACTATTTCTATAAGTCATATGCAAGACGTCATTTTAGAAAGTTTTATTGAAGTTTTATTTTTAAAATCAATTGTGCAAAATATTTTGCACAAAATATTAAGTTTATAATATTAAGTTATAAGCAATTATTTAAGCGATAATTTAATTAAATAATTTTATTTTTAAAATCAATTGTGCAAAATATTTTGCACAAAATATTTTGCACATAAAAATTATTTATTACGTTTAATAAATTAGAATTTTATTAAACGGGGCGGAGTTCGTGGATTTGCTTACTAGGTCAGAGATCTACTCATCTAGATCTCTAGATGAGAAGAGGAAAAATTATATAGCGATAATTAGTAAATAATAGCAATAGCGATAATTTAATAATAGCGAATGAAAAGATAGGTCATATGACGTCAAAATGACGTCTTGCATATGACTCATAGAAATAGTACGTCATTTTATTTTTAATTTATGTATTATGTATTATGTATATATGTATTATGTTCTTATGTATTAGCTAGTGGATTAGCTAGTCTATCGACTAGCTAGCTAATCCACTAGCTAATACATAAGAATATTTTCAAACTTAATATTTTGTGCAAATTATAATTTATTAAACGTATTTAAACGTAATTTATTAAACGTAGTTTTATTAGAAGTTTTATTAGAAAAGGTTGTATATAAGTTGATCCATGACGTCATTTTAGAGTAGTCTATCTACTATTTCTATGAGTCATATGACTCATAGATAAATAAATAAATAAATTTCTATCTATACTATCTTCACAATTGAAATATTCTTATGTATTAGCTAGTGGATTAGCTAGTCTATCGAGTAGCTAGCTAATCCACTAGCTAATACATAAGAATATTTTCAAACTTAATATTTTGTGCAAAATATTTTGCACAATTGATTTTTAAAATAAAAATGACTGCTGATTGATTTCAAACTTAATATTTTGTGCAAAATATTTTGCACAATTGATTTTAAAAATAAAACTGTTTATTAGGCTACTATTTCTATGAGTCATATGCAAGACGTCATTTTAGAAAGTTTTATTGAAGTTTTATTTTTAAAATCAATTGTGCAAAATATTTTGCACAAAATATTAAGTTTATAATATTAAGTTATAAGCAATTATTTAAGCAATAATTTAATTAAATAATTTTATTTTTAAAATCAATTGTGCAAAATATTTTGCACAAAATATTTTGCACAAAAAAAATATTTTGCACAAGGCCGCAAGCCTTGTGCAAAATACAATAGTTTCAATAATAAAATCAATTACGTTTAAATACGTTTAATAAACTTCGTCCATGCTAGAATCAATTAGCTAGTCTATCTTGATTAGCTAGTGTTTATTAGCTAGTATTAGAAAGTACTAGTATTAGAAAGTACTCATAGAGTTGCAAGACGTCATTTTAGAAGTAGAAGTCTATCTACTAGAAAAACTTTGATTCTAGCTAGTCTATCTACTATTTCTATGAGTCATATGGACTGATTTATAAGCAATTTCAATCTATATAGAACATAAGCTGAAACATAAGCTAGCATGGATGAAACTTATTAATCCACGAACAGTATGATTGTCTTGCATATGACTCATAGAAATAGTAGATAGACTACTCTAAAATGACATCATGGATCAACTTATATACAACCTTTTCTAATAAAACTTCTAATAAAACTACGTTTAATAAATTACGTTTAAATACGATTAATAAACTTCGTCCATGCTAGAATCAATTAGCTAGTCTATCTTGATTAGCTAGTGTTTATTAGCTAGTATTAGAAAGTACTAGTATTAGAAAGTACTCATAGAGTTGCAAGACGTCATTTTAGGAAATATTCTATATTATATACTAGCTAGAATATTTCCTAAAAATGAAGTTTTAATTGATAATAATTGATAAAATTGATCTAAAAATTGATAATAAAACTTCAATCAAACTTCTCTCTTATTTCCGATATAAAATATTTTGCACAAGGACTTGAATATGACTCATAGAAATAGTAGATAGACTAGCTAGAATAATTTTAAATAATTTTATCAATTATTATTATCAATTTATTAATATAAGTTTTATTAAACGGGGCGGTGTTTAATAGTTTAATAGTTAAACAGTCTATGAGTCATATGCAAGACAATAATATCGTATAGCACAGTTTTCAACTAATATTAGTTTTTATAATAGTTTAAACTCTATGAGTTTTGTAAGCGATAATTAGAAATAGTTTTATTGTTACACGATGTTAATTATAGTCTTATAATTTTTCTAGTTTCTAAAACTTCCTAGTTTTCAATAATCTTGCATATGATTGTAACTGCAAATCCACGAACACCGCCCCGTTTAATAAAACTTCAATAAAACTTCAATAGCAATCTACTATAGCAATACACAATAATAGCAATCTACAATAAAGTACTCTATATAGATTCTAGCTAGTCTATCTACTATTTCTATGAGTCATATGCAAGACGTCATTTTAGAAAGTTTTATTGAAGTTTTATTCAATATAACTTCAATAAACACTCTATAATTCTATCATATGATTGTCTTGCATATGACTCATAGAAATAGTAGATAGACTAGCTAGAATATTTTCTAAAAACTCTATGAGTTTTATAAAATTGAAAGTTTGAAAAATTGAAAAGTTTTATTAAACGGGGCGGTGTATTAAACTTTCTAGTTTTCAATAATCTTGCATATGATTGTCACTGCAAATCCACGAACACATAGAGTTCTTAGAAAATATTCTAGCTAGTCTATCTACTATTTCTATGAGTCATATGCAAGACAATCATATGATAGAATCCTAGAGTGTTTATTGAAGTTTTATTGAATAAAACTAATTCCGCAAGCCTTCACTAGAAACAGTGAAAGAAACAGTGAAAGCTAGTCTATCTACTATTTCTATGAGTCATATGCAAGAATATAATATCGGTAGAAATAGACAATAATATCGGCCACTGCGCGTCTTTTCTAAAATGACGTCTTGCATATGACTCTTGCTTACTAGATTCATAGCTGAAAAAATTTTATTTTTTTTTTCTAATGACTTTAAAAGTCATTTATTAAACGGAGTAATATGCAAGACGTCATTTTAGAAAAGACGCGCAGTGGCCGATATTATTGTCTATTTCTACCGATATTATATTCTTGCATATGACTCATAGAAATAGTAGATAGACTAGCTAGAATCAAACTTTCACTGCTGAATCTATTAAAAGTTTTATTGATTCTAGCTAGTCTATCTACTATTGATTCTAGCTGGTCTAGAATCAATAGTAAGTTTTTAAAATCAATTAGAATACAAGAAAGTTTAATAAAACTCATAGAAATAAAATTTTATAAAACTTTGATTCTGGACATTTTCCTCTAGGCCTCTAGGTGGCCGATATTCAAATAGATTTAATAGATTCAGCAGTGAAAGTTTGATTCTAGATTCAAATAGATTTAATAGATTCAGGAGTGAAAGTTTGATTCGTCATTCAAATAGATTTAATTATTGATTCTAGCTAGTCTATCTACTATTGATTCTAGCTGGTCTAGAATCAATAGTAAGTTTTTAAAATCAATTAGAATACAAGAAAGTTTGATTCTAGCTAGTCTATCTACTATTTCTATGAGTCATATGCAAGACGTCATTCGCTGTATCCTTTTCATCTTTCATCTAATTGATTTTAAAAACTTACTATTGATTCTAGACAAGCTAGAATCAATAGTAGATATTATATTCTAGAGTTCTAGAATATCTATTAAATCTATTTGAATATCGACCACCTAGAGGCCTAGAGGAAAATATTTTGCACAAGGCCGCAAGCCTTCACTAGAAACAGTGAAAGTTTGATTCTAGCTAGTCTATCTACTATTTCTATGAGTCATATGCAAGACGTCATTTTAGAAAAGACGCGCAGTGGCCGATGCAAGACGTCATTTTAGAAAAGACGCGCAGTGGCCGATATAGACTAACCCATTCTCTAGCCGATATTATATATCAAACTGAAATAGTAGATAGACTAGCTAGAATCAAACTTTCACTGTTTCTAGTGAAGGCTTGCGCCATAAAGTTATATCTAGTGAAATTATATCTAGTGAAGGATTGCGCGATACTATTCTAGCAAATTCGATAATCTATTGTCAATAGAATCAATAGTAGATAGACTAGCTAGAATCAATAAAACTTTTAATAGATTCAGCAGTGAAAGTTTGATTCTAGCTAGTCTATCTACTATTTCTATGAGTCATATGCAAGAATATAATATCGGTAGAAATAGACAATAATATCGGCCACTGCGTGTCTTTTCTAAAATGACGTCTTGCATATGACTCATAGAAATAGTAGATAGACTAGCTAGAATAGACAAATAAAACTCATAGAAATAGTAGATAGACTAGCTAGAATCAAACTATCTACTATTCCGATATACAAGATATTATTGTCTATTAAATAGACAATAATATCGGCCACTGCGCGTCTTTTCTAAAATGACGTCTTGCATATGACTCATAGAAATAGTAGATAGACTAGCTAGAATCAAACTTTCTTGTATTCTAATTGATTTTAAAAACTTACTATTGATTCTAGACCAGCTAGAATCAATAGTAGATAGACTAGCTAGAATCAATAAAACTTTTAATAGATTCAGCAGTGAAAGTTTGATTCTATTTCTATGAGTCATACGCATATTCTCATATGCAAGTCCTTGTGCAAAATATTTTGATTCTAGCTAGTCTATCTACTATTTCTATGAGTCATATGCAAGACATCATTTTAGAAAAGACTTTTTCACTATTCAATAAATAGATTCAAATCTATTTGAATCTAGAATCAAACTTTCTGTTTGATTCTAATAGAATCAATAGAATAGCACTAGTTCGTATGTGACGTCTTGCATATGGTTCTAGAATTCTAATCTATTGATTCTAGACCAGCTAGAATCAATAGTAGATAGACTAGCTAGAATCAATAAAACTTTTAATAGATTCAGCAGTGAAAGTTTGATTCTATTTCTATGAGTCATACGCATATTCTCATATGCAAGTCCATAACTCTGACCTAGTAAGCAAATCCACGAACACCGCCCCGTTTAATAAAACTTCAATAAAACTTTTAATAGATTCAGCAGTGAAAGTTTGATTCTAGCTAGTCTATCTGCTATTTCTATGAGTCATATGCAAGACAATAATATCGTAGAAATAGACAATAATATCGGCCACTGCGCGTCTTTTCTAAAATGACGTCTTGCATATGACTCATAGAAATAGTAGATAGACTAGATCTCATCTAGAGATCTAGATGAGTAGATCTCTGACCTAGTAAGCAAATCCACGAACAGAAATAGTAGAAATTTATAAGAAATAGTAGATAGACTAGCTAGAATCAAACTTTCTTGTATTCTAATTGATTTTACTGTATAAGATATTATTGTCTATTAAATAGACAATAATATCGGCCACTGCGCGTCTTTTCTAAAATGACGTCTTGCATATGACTCTTGCTTACTAGATACATAGCTGAAAAATTTTTATTTTTTTCTAATGACTTTAAAAGTAATTTATTAAACGGAGTCATATGCAAGACGTCATTTTAGAAAAGACGCGCAGTGGCCGATATTATTGTCTATTTCTACCGATATTATATTCTTGCATATGACTCATAGAAATAGTAGATAGACTCGCTAGAATCAAACTTTCACTGCTGAATCTATTAAAAGTTTTATTGATTCTAGCTAGTCTATCTACTATTGATTCTAGCTGGTATAGAATCAATAGTAAGTTTTTAAAATCAATTAGAATACAAGAAAGTTTAATAAAACTCATAGAAATAAAATTTTATAAAACTTTGATTCTGGACATTTTCCTCTAGGCCTCTAGGTGGCCGATATTCAAATAGATTTAATAGATTCAGCAGTGAAAGTTTGATTCTAGATTCAAATAGATTTAATAGATTCAGCAGTGAAAGTTTGATTCGTCATTCAAATAGATTTAATTATTGATTCTAGCTAGTCTATCTACTATTGATTCTAGCTGGTCTAGAATCAATAGTAAGTTTTTAAAATCAATTAGAATACAAGAAAGTTTGATTCTAGCTAGTCTATCTACTATTTCTATGAGTCATATGCAAGACGTCATTCGCTGTATCCTTTTCATCTTTTCATCTAATTGATTTTAAAAACTTACTATTGATTCTAGACCAGCTAGAATCAATAGTAGATATTATATTCTAAAGTTCTAGAATATCTATTAAATCTATTTGAATATCGGCCACCTAGAGGCCTAGAGGAAAATATTTTGCACAGGGCCGCAAGCCTTCACTAGAAACGGTGAAAGTTTGATTCTAGCTAGTCTATCTACTATTTCAATGAGTCATAAGCAAGACGTCATTTTAGAAAAGACGCGCAGTGGCCGATGCAAGACGTCATTTTAGAACAGACGCTCAGTGGCCGATATAGACTAACCCATTCTCTAGCCGATATTATATATCAAACTGAAATAGTAGATAGACTAGCTAGAATCAAACTTTCACTGTTTCTAGTGAAGGCTTGCGCCATAAAGTTATATCTAGTGAAATTATATCTAGTGAAGGCTTGCGCGATACTATTCTAGCAAATTCGATAATCTATTGTCAATAGAATCAATAGTAGATAGACTAGCTAGAATCAATAAAACTTTTAATAGATTCAGCAGTGAAAGTTTGATTCTAGCTAGTCTATCTACTATTTCTATGAGTCATATGCAAGAATATAATATCGGTAGAAATAGACAATAATATCGGCCACTGGGCGTCTTTTCTAAAATGACGTCTTGCATATGACTCATAGAAATAGTAGATAGACTAGCTAGAATAGACAAATAAAACTCATAGAAATAGTAGATAGACTAGCTAGAATCAAACTATCTACTATCCCGATATACAAGATATTATTGTCTATTAAATAGACAATAATATCGGCCACTGCGCGTCTTTTCTAAAATGACGTCTTGCATATGACTCATAGAAATAGTAGATAGACTAGCTAGAATCAATAAAACTTTAATAGATTCAGCAGTGAAAGTTTGATTCTATTTCTATGAGTCATACATATATTCTCATATGCAAGTCCTTGTGCAAAATATTTTGATTCTAGCTAGTCTATCTACTATTTCTATGAGTCATATGCAAGACGTCATTTTAGAAAAGACTTTTTCACTATTCAATAAATAGATTCAAATCTATTTGAATCTAGAATAAAACTTTCTGTTTGATTCTAATAGAATCAATAGAATAGCACTAGTTCGTATGTGACGTCTTGCATATGGTTCTAGAATTCTAATCTATTGATTCTAGACCAGCCAGAATCAATAGTAGATAGACTAGCGATATTATTGATATCGTAGATCAATATCGTAGATAGACTACGATATTATTGTCTTGCATATGACTCATAGAAATAGTAGATAGACTAGCTAGAATCAAACTTTCACTGCTGAATCTATTAAAAGTTTTATTGAAGTTTTATTAAACGGGGCGGTGTTCGTGGATTTCCTTACTAGGTCAGAGCTATGGACTTGCATATGAGAATATGCGTATGACTCATAGAAATAGAATCAAACTTTCACTGCTGAATCTATTAAAAGTTTTATTGATTCTAGCTAGTCTATCTACTATTGATTCTAGCTGGTCTAGAATCAATAGATTAGAATTCTAGAACCATATGCAAGACGTCACATACGAACTAGTGCTATTCTATTGATTCTATTAGAATCAAACAGAAAGTTTGATTCTAGATTCAAATAGATTTGAATCTATTTATTGAATAGTGAAAAAGTCTTTTTTAAAATGACGTCTTGCATATGACTCATAGAAATAGTAGATAGACTAGCTAGAATCAAAATATTTTGCACAAGGACTTGCATATGAGAATATGCGTATGACTCATAGGAATAGAGTCAAACTTTCACTGCTGAATCTATTAAAAGTTTTATTGATTCTAGCTAGTCTATCTACTATTGATTCTAGCTGGTTTAGAATCAATAGTAAGTTTTTAAAATCAATTAGAATACAAGAAAGTTTGATTCTAGCTAGTCTATCTACTATTTCTATGAGTCATATGCAAGACGTCATTTTAGAAAAGACGCGCAGTGGCCGATATTATTGTCTATTTAATAGACAATAATATCTTGTATATCGGAATAGTAGATAGTTTGATTCTAGCTAGTCTATCTACTATTTCTATGAGTTTTATTTGTCTATTTTAGCTAGTCTATCTACTATTTCTATGAGTCATATGCAAGACGTCATTTTAGAAAAGACGCGCAGTGGCCGATATTATTGTCTATTTCTACCGATATTATATTCTTGCATATGACTCATAGAAATAGTAGATAGACTAGCTAGAATCAAACTTTCACTGCTGAATCTATTAAAAGTTTTATTGATTCTAGCTAGTCTATCTACTATTGATTCTATTGACAATAGTTTATCGAATTTGCTAGAATAGTATCGCGCAAGCCTTCACTAAATATAATTTCACTAGATATAACTTTATGGCGCAAGCCTTCACTAGAAACATTGAAAGTTTGATTCTAGCTAGTCTATCTACTATTTCAGTTTGATATATAATATCGGCTAGAGAATGGGTTAGTCTGTATCGGCCACTGCGCGTCTTTTCTAAAATGACGTCTTGCATCGGCCACTGCGCGTCTTTTCTAAAATAACGTCTTGCATATGACTCATAGAAATAGTAGATAGACTAGCTAGAATCAAACTTTCACTGTATCTATTGAAGGCTTGCGGCCTTGTGCAAAATATTTTCCTCTAGGCCTCTAGGTGGCCGATATTCAAATAGATTTAATAGATATTCTAGAACTCTAGAATATAATATCTACTATTGATTCTAGCTGGTCTAGAATCTATAGTAAGTTCTTAAAATCAATTAGATGAAAAGATGAAAAGGATACAGCGAATGACGTCTTGCATATGACTCATAGAAATAGTAGATAGACTAGCTAGAATCAAACTTTCTTGTATTCTAATTGATTTTAAAAACTTACTATTGATTCTAGACCAGCTAGAATCAATAGTAGATAGACTAGCTAGAATCAATAATTAAATCTATTTGAATGACGAATCAAACTTTCACTGCTGAATCTATTAAATCTATTTGAATCTGGAATCAAACTTTCACTGCTGAATCTATTAAATCTATTTGAATATCGGCCACCTAGAGGCCTAGAGGAAAATGTCCAGAATCAAAGTTTTATAAAATTTTATTTCTATGAGTTTTATTAAACTTTTTTGTATTCTAATTGATTTTAAAAACTTACTATTGATTCTAGACCAGCTAGAATCAATAATAGATAGACTAGCTAGAATCAATAAAACTTTTAATAGATTCAGCAGTGAAAGTTTGATTCTAGCTAGTCTATCTACTATTTCTATGAGTCATATGCAAGAATATAATATCGGTAGAAATAGACAATAATATCGGCCACTGCGCGTCTTTTCTAAAATGACGTCTTGCATATGACTCCGTTTAATAAATGACTTTTAAAGTCATTAGAAAAAAAAAATAAAATTTTTTCAGCTATGAATCTAGTAACCAAGAGTCATATGCAAGACGTCATTTTAGAAAAGACGCGCAGTGGCCAATATTATTGTCTATTTAATAGACAATAATACCTTATACAATAAAATCAATTAGAATACAAGAAAGTTTGATTCTAGCTAGTCTATCTACTATTTCTTATCAATTTCTACTATTTCTGTTCGTGGATTTGCTTACTAGGTCAGAGATCTACTCATCTAGATCTCTAGATGAGATCTAGTCTATCTACTATTTCTATGAGTCATATGCAAGACGTCATTTTAGAAAAGACGCGCAGTGGCCGATATTATTGTCTATTTCTACGATATTATTGTCTTGCATATGACTCATAGAAATAGTAGATAGACTAGCTAGAATCAAACTTTCACTGCTGAATCTATTAAAAGTTTTATTGAAGTTTTATTAAACGGGGCGGTGTTCGTGGATTTGCTTACTAGGTCAGAGTTATGGACTTGCATATGAGAATATGCGTATGACTCATAGAAATAGAATCAAACTTTCACTGCTGAATCTATTAAAAGTTTTATTGATTCTAGCTAGTCTATCTACTATTAATTCTAGCTGGTCTAGAATCAATAGTAAGTTTTTAAAATCAATTAGAATACAAGAAAGTTTACAAGGTCATACAAGGTCTAGAATAACTTTATTGATTCTAGCTAGTCTATCTTCTATTGATTCTAGCTGGTCTAGAATCAATAGTAAGTTTTTAAAATCAATTAGAATACAAGAAAGTTTAATAAAACTCATAGAAATAAAATTTTATAAAACTTTGATTCTGGACATTTTCCTCTAGGCCTCTAGGTGGCTGATATTCAAATAGATTTAATAGATTCAGCAGTGAAAGTTTGATTCTAGATTCAAATAGATTTAATTATTGATTCTAGCTAGTCTATCTACTATTGATTCTAGCTGGTCTAGAATCAATAGTAAGTTTTTAAAATCAATTAGAATACAAGAAAGTTGATTCTAGCTAGTCTGTCTACTATTTCTATGAGTCATATGCAAGACGTCATTCGCTGTATCCTTTTCATCTTTTCATCTAATTGATTTTAAAAACTTACTATTGATTCTAGACCAGCTAGAATCAATAGTAGATATTATATTCTAGAGTTCTAGAATATCTATTAAATCTATTTGAATATCGGCCACCTAGAGGCCTAGAGGAAAATATTTTGCACAAGGCCGCAAGCCTTCACTAGAAACAGTGAAAGTTTGATTCTAGCTAGTCCATCTACTATTTCTATGAGTCATATGCAAGACGTCATTTTAGAAAAGACGCGCAGTGGCCGATGCAAGACGTCATTTTAGAAAAAACGCGCAGTGGCCGATATAGACTAACCCATTCTCTAGCCGATATTATATATCAAACTGAAATAGTAGATAGACTAGCTAGAATCAAACTTTCACTGTTTCTAGTGAAGGCTTGCGCCATAAAGTTATATCTAGTGAAATTATATCTAGTGAAGGCTTGCGCGATACTATTCTAACAAATTCGATAATCTATTGTCAATAGAATCAATAGTAGATAGACTAGCTAGAATCAATAAAATTTTTAATAGATTCAGCAGTGAAAGTTTGATTCTAGCTAGTCTATCTACTATTTCTATGAGTCATATGCAAGAATATAATATCGGTAGAAATAGACAATAATATCGGCCACTGCACGTCTTTTCTAAAATATCGTCTTGCATATGACTCATAGAAATAGTAGATAGACTAGCTAGAATAGACAAATAAAACTCATAGAAATAGTAGATAGACTAGCTAGAATCAAACTATCTACTATTCCGATATACAAGATATTATTGTCTATTAAATAGACAATAATATCGGCCACTGCGCGTCTTTTCTAAAATGATGTCTTGCATATGACTCATAGAAATAGTAGATAGACTAGCTAGAATCAAACTTTCTTGTAAACTAATTGATTTTAAAAACTTACTATTGATTCTAGACCAGCTAGAATCAATAGTAGATAGACTAGCTAGAATCAATAAAACTTTTAATAGATTCAGCAGTGAAAGTTTGATTCTATTTCTATGAGTCATACGCATATTCTCATATGTAAGTCCTTGTGCAAAATATTTTGATTCTAGCTGGTCTATATACTATTTCTATGAGTCATATGCAAGACGTCATTTTAGAAAAGACTTTTTCACTATTCAATAAATAGATTCAAATCTATTTAAATCTAGAATCAAACTTTCTGTTTGATTCTAATAGAATCAATAGAATAGCACTAGTTCGTATGTGACGTCTTGCATATGGTTCTAGAATTCTAATCTATTGATTCTAGACCAGCTAGAATCAATAGTAGATAGACTAGCTAGAATCAATAAAACTTTTAATAAATTCAGCAGTGAAAGTTTGATTCTATTTCTATGTGTCATACGCATATTCTCATATGCAAGTCCATAACTCTGACCTAGTAAGCAAATCCACAAACACCGCCCCGTTTAATAAAACTTCAATAAAACTTTTAATAGATTCAGCAGTGAAAGTTTGATTCTAGCTAGTCTATCTACTATTTCTATGAGTCATATGCAAGACAATAATATCGTAGAAATAGACAATAATATCGGCCACTGCGCGTCTTTTCTAAAATGACGTCTTGCATATGACTCATAGAAATAGTAGATAGACTAGATCTCATCTAGAGATCTAGATGAGTAGATCTCTGACCTAGTAAGCAAATCCACGAACAGAAATAGTAGAAATTGATAAGAAATAGTAGATAGACTAGCTAGAATCAAATTTTCTTGTATTCTAATTGATTTTATTGTATAAGATATTATTGTCTATTAAATAGACAATAATATCGGCCACTCCGCGTCTTTTCTAAAATGACGTCTTGCATATGACTCTTGCTTACTAGATTCATAGCTGAAAAAATTTTATTTTTTTTTCTAATGACTTTAAAAGTCATTTATTAAACGCAGTCATATGCAAGACGTCATTTTAGAAAAGACGAGCTGTGGCCGATATTATTGTCTATTTCTACCGATATTATATTCTTGCATATGACTCATAGAAATAGTAGATAGACTAGCTAGAATCAAACTTTCACTGCTGAATCTATTAAAAGTTTTATTGATTCTAGCTAGTCTATCTACTATTGATTCTAGCTGGTCTAGAATCAATAGTAAGTTTTTAAAATCAATTAGAATACAACAAAGTTTAATAAAACTCATAGAAATAAAATTTTATAAAACTTTGATTCTGGACATTTTCCTCTAGGCCTCTAGGTGGCCGATATTCAAATAGATTTAATAGATTCAGCAGTGAAAGTTTGATTCTAGATTCAAATAGATTTAATAGATTCAGCAGTGAAAGTTTGATTCGTCATTCAAATAGATTTAATTATTGATTCTAGCTAGTCTATCTACTATTGATTCTAGCTGGTCTAGAATCAATAGTAAGTTTTTAAAATCAATTAGAATACAAGAAAGTTTGATTCTAGCTAGTATATCTACTATTTCTATGAGTCATATGCAAGACGTCATTCGCTGTATCCTTTTCATCATTTCATCTAATTGATTTTAAAAACTTACTATTGATTCTAGACCAGCTAGAATCAATAGTAGATATTATATTCTAGAGTTCTAGAATATCTATTAAATCTATTTGAATATCGGCCACCTAGAGGCCTAGAGGAAAATATTTTGCACAAGGCCGCAAGCCTTCACTAGAAACAGTGAAAGTTTGATTCTAGCTAGTCTATCTACTATTTCTATGAGTCATATGCAAGACGTCATTTTAGAAAAGACGCGCAGTGGCCGATGCAAGACGTCATTTTAGAAAAGACGCGCAGTGGCCGATATAGGCTAACCCATTCTCTAGCCGATATTATATATCAAACTGAAATAGTAGATAGACTAGCTAGAATCAAACTTTCACTGTTTCTAGTGAAGGCTTGCGCCATAAAGTTATATCTAGTGAAATTATATGTAGTGAAGGCTTGCGAGATACTATTCTAGCAAATTCGATAATCTATTGTCAATAGAATCAATAGTAGATAGACTAGCTAGAATCAATGAAACTTTTAATAGATTCAGCAGTGAAAGTTTGATTCTAGCTAGTCTATCTACTATTTCTATGAGTCATATACAAGAATATAATATCGGTAGAAATAGACAATAATATCGGCCACTGCGCGTCTTTTCTAAAATGACGTCTTGCATATGACTCATAGAAATAGTAGATAGACTAGCTAGAATCAAACTATCTACTATTCCGATGTACAAGATATTATTGTCTATTAAATAGACAATAATATCGGCCACTGTGCGTCTTTTCTAAAATGACGTCTTGCATATGACTCATAGAAATAGTAGATAGACTAGCTAGAATCAAACTTTCT
>NW_027063416.1:18198-54147 GCF_032884065.1 Artemia franciscana | reverse complement strand
TTGAATAGGAAAAGAGCCTTTAATCACATTCTTTACCATTTGCAATCATAAAATAGTCTAATATCTTCATTTTTTCAACATACGTAGCTATTACCCTCGAAAACTAAAACTTTTGACATAGGAAAAGAGCCTTTAATCACATTCTTTACCATGTGCAATCATAAAATAGTCTAATATCTTCATTTTTCCAACATACGTAGCTATTACCCTCGAAAACTAAAACTTTTGACATAGGAAAAGAGCCTTTAATCACATTCTTTACCATGTGCAATCATAAAATAGTCTAATATCTTCATTTTTCCAACATACGTAGCTATTACCCTCGAAAACTAAAACTTTTGAAATAGGAAAAGAGCCTTTAATCACATTCTTTACCATTTGCAATCATAAAATAGTCTAATATCTTCATTTTTTCAACATATGTAGCTATTACCCTCGAAAACTAAAACTTTTGAAATAGGAAAAGAGCCTTTAATCACATTCTTTACCATGTGCAATCATAAAATAGTCTAATATCTTCATTTTTCCAACATACGTAGCTATTACCCTCGAAAACTAAAACTTTTGACATAGGAAAAGAGCCTTTAATCACATTCTTTACCATTTGCAATCATAAAATAGTCTAATATCTTCATTTTTTCAACATACGTAGCTATTACCCTCGAAAACTAAAACTTTTGACATAGGAAAAGAGCCTTTAATCACATTCTTTACCATTTGCAATCATAAAATAGTCTAATATCTTCATTTTTCAACATACGTAGCTATTACCCTCGAAAACTAAAACTTTTGAAATAGGAAAAGAGCCTTTAATCACATTCTTTACCATTTGCAATCATAAAATAGTCTAATATCTTCATTTTTTCAACATACGTAGCTATTACCCTCGAAAACTAAAACTTTTAAATAGGAAAAGAGCCTTTAATCACATTCTTTACCATTTGCAATCATAAAATAGTCTAATATCTTCATTTTTCCAACATACGTAGCTATTACCCTCGAAAACTAAAACTTTTGAAATAGGAAAAGAGCCTTTAATCACATTCTTTACCATGTGCAATCATAAAATAGTCTAATATCTTCATTTTTTCAACATACGTAGCTATTACCCTCGAAAACTAAAACTTTTGAAATAGGAAAAGAGCCTTTAATCACATTCTTTACCATTTGCAATCATAAAATAGTCTAATATCTTCATTTTTCAACATACGTAGCTATTACCCTCGAAAACTAAAACTTTTGACATAGGAAAAGAGCCTTTAATCACATTCTTTACCATGTGCAATCATAAAATAGTCTAATATCTTCATTTTTCCAACATACGTAGCTATTACCCTCGAAAACTAAAACTTTTGAAATAGGAAAAGAGCCTTTAATCACATTCTTTACCATTTGCAATCATAAAATAGTCTAATATCTTCATTTTTTCAACATACGTAGCTATTACCCTCGAAAACTAAAACTTTTGAAATAGGAAAAGAGCCTTTAAGCACTTTCTTTACCATGTGCAATCATAAAATAGTCTAATATCTTCATTTTTCCAACATACGTAGCTATTACCCTCGAAAACTAAAACTTTTGAATAGGAAAAGAGCCTTTAATCACATTCTTTACCATTTGCAATCATAAAATAGTCTAATATCTTCATTTTTTCAACATACGTAGCTATTACCCTCGAAAACTAAAACTTTTGACATAGGAAAAGAGCCTTTAATCACATTCTTTACCATTTGCAATCATAAAATAGTCTAATATCTTCATTTTTTCAACATACGTAGCTATTACCCTCGAAAACTAAAACTTTTGAAATAGGAAAAGAGCCTTTAAGTCACATTCTTTACCATGTGCAATCATAAAATAGTCTAATATCTTCATTTTTCCAACATACGTAGCTATTACCCTCGAAAACTAAAACTTTTGAAATAGGAAAAGAGCCTTTAATCACATTCTTTACCATGTGCAATCATAAAATAGTCTAATATCTTCATTTTTTCAACATACGTAGCTATTACCCTCGAAAACTAAAACTTTTGACATAGGAAAAGAGCCTTTAATCACATTCTTTACCATTTGCAATACCATTGCACATTCTTTACCATTTGCAATCATAAAATAGTCTAATATCTTCATTTTTTCAACATACGTAGCTATTACCCTCGAAAACTAAAACTTTTGAAATAGGAAAAGAGCCTTTAATCACATTCTTTACCATTTGCAATCATAAAATAGTCTAATATCTTCATTTTTTCAACATACGTAGCTATTACCCTCGAAAACTAAAACTTTTGAAATAGGAAAAGAGCCTTTAATCACATTCTTTACCATTGCAATCATAAAATAGTCTAATATCTTCATTTTTCCAACATACGTAGCTATTACCCTCGAAAACTAAAACTTTTGAAATAGGAAAAGAGCCTTTAATCACATTCTTTACCATTTGCAATCATAAAATAGTCTAATATCTTCATTTTTTCAACATACGTAGCTATTACCCTCGAAAACTAAAACTTTTGAAATAGGAAAAGAGCCTTTAATCACATTCTTTACCATTTGCAATCATAAAATAGTCTAATATCTTCATTTTTTCAACATACGTAGCTATTACCCTCGAAAACTAAAACTTTTGACATAGGAAAAGAGCCTTTAATCACATTCTTTACCATTTGCAATCATAAAATAGTCTAATATCTTCATTTTTTCAACATACGTAGCTATTACCCTCGAAAACTAAAACTTTTGACATAGGAAAAGAGCCTTTAATCACATTCTTTACCATTTGCAATCATAAAATAGTCTAATATCTTCATTTTTCCAACATACGTAGCTATTACCCTCGAAAACTAAAACTTTTGAAATAGGAAAAGAGCCTTTAATCACATTCTTTACCATTTGCAATCATAAAATAGTCTAATATCTTCATTTTTTCAACATACGTAGCTATTACCCTCGAAAACTAAAACTTTTGAAATAGGAAAAGAGCCTTTAATCACATTCTTTACCATGTGCAATCATAAAATAGTCTAATATCTTCATTTTTCCAACATACGTAGCTATTACCCTCGAAAACTAAAACTTTTGACATAGGAAAAGAGCCTTTAATCACATTCTTTACCATTTGCAATCATAAAATAGTCTAATATCTTCATTTTTTCAACATACGTAGCTATTACCCTCGAAAACTAAAACTTTTGACATAGGAAAAGAGCCTTTAATCACATTCTTTACCATTTGCAATCATAAAATAGTCTAATATCTTCATTTTTTCAACATACGTAGCTATTACCCTCGAAAACTAAAACTTTTGACATAGGAAAAGAGCCTTTAATCACATTCTTTACCTTTGCAATCATAAAATAGTCTAATATCTTCATTTTTTCAACATACGTAGCTATTACCCTCGAAAACTAAAACTTTTGACATAGGAAAAGAGCCTTTAATCACATTCTTTACCATGTGCAATCATAAAATAGTCTAATATCTTCATTTTTCCAACATACGTAGCTATTACCCTCGAAAACTAAAACTTTTGAAATAGGAAAAGAGCCTTTAATCACATTCTTTACCATTTGCAATCATAAAATAGTCTAATATCTTCATTTTTTCAACATACGTAGCTATTACCCTCGAAAACTAAAACTTTTGAAATAGGAAAAGAGCCTTTAATCACTTTCTTTACCATGTGCAATCATAAAATAGTCTAATATCTTCATTTTTCCAACATACGTAGCTATTACCCTCGAAAACTAAAACTTTTGACATAGGAAAAGAGCCTTTAATCACATTCTTTACCATGTGCAATCATAAAATAGTCTAATATCTTCATTTTTCCAACATACGTAGCTATTACCCTCGAAAACTAAAACTTTTGAAATAGGAAAAGAGCCTTTAATCACATTCTTTACCATTTGCAATCATAAAATAGTCTAATATCTTCATTTTTTCAACATACGTAGCTATTACCCTCGAAAACTAAAACTTTTGAAATAGGAAAAGAGCCTTTAAGCACTTTCTTTACCATGTGCAATCATAAAATAGTCTAATATCTTCATTTTTCCAACATACGTAGCTATTACCCTCGAAAACTAAAACTTTTGAAATAGGAAAAGAGCCTTTAATCACATTCTTTACCATTTGCAATCATAAAATAGTCTAATATCTTCATTTTTTCAACATACGTAGCTATTACCCTCGAAAACTAAAACTTTTGACATAGGAAAAGAGCCTTTAATCACATTCTTTACCATTTGCAATCATAAAATAGTCTAATATCTTCATTTTTCAACATACGTAGCTATTACCCTCGAAAACTAAAACTTTTGAAATAGGAAAAGAGCCTTTAAGCACATTCTTTACCATGTGCAATCATAAAATAGTCTAATATCTTCATTTTTCCAACATACGTAGCTATTACCCTCGAAAACTAAAACTTTTGAAATAGGAAAAGAGCCTTTAAGTCACTTTCTTTACCATGTGCAATCATAAAATAGTCTAATATCTTCATTTTTCCAACATACGTAGCTATTACCCTCGAAAACTAAAACTTTTGACATAGGAAAAGAGCCTTTAATCACATTCTTTACCATGTGCAATCATAAAATAGTCTAATATCTTCATTTTTCCAACATACGTAGCTATTACCCTCGAAAACTAAAACTTTTGAAATAGGAAAAGAGCCTTTAATCACATTCTTTACCATTTGCAATCATAAAATAGTCTAATATCTTCATTTTTTCAACATACGTAGCTATTACCCTCGAAAACTAAAACTTTTGAAATAGGAAAAGAGCCTTTAAGCACTTTCTTTACCATGTGCAATCATAAAATAGTCTAATATCTTCATTTTTCCAACATACGTAGCTATTACCCTCGAAAACTAAAACTTTTGAAATAGGAAAAGAGCCTTTAATCACATTCTTTACCATTTGCAATCATAAAATAGTCTAATATCTTCATTTTTTCAACATACGTAGCTATTACCCTCGAAAACTAAAACTTTTGAAATAGGAAAAGAGCCTTTAATCACATTCTTTACCATGTGCAATCATAAAATAGTCTAATATCTTCATTTTTTCAACATACGTAGCTATTACCCTCGAAAACTAAAACTTTTGACATAGGAAAAGAGCCTTTAATCACATTCTTTACCATTTGCAATCATAAAATAGTCTAATATCTTCATTTTTCAACATACGTAGCTATTACCCTCGAAAACTAAAACTTTTGACATAGGAAAAGAGCCTTTAATCACATTCTTTACCATTTGCAATCATAAAATAGTCTAATATCTTCATTTTTTCAACATACGTAGCTATTACCCTCGAAAACTAAAACTTTTGAAATAGGAAAAGAGCCTTTAATCACATTCTTTACCATTTGCAATCATAAAATAGTCTAATATCTTCATTTTTTCAACATACGTAGCTATTACCCTCGAAAACTAAAACTTTTGAAATAGGAAAAGAGCCTTTAATCACATTCTTTACCATGTGCAATCATAAAATAGTCTAATATCTTCATTTTTTCAACATACGTAGCTATTACCCTCGAAAACTAAAACTTTTGAAATAGGAAAAGAGCCTTTAATCACATTCTTTACCATTTGCAATCATAAAATAGTCTAATATCTTCATTTTTTCAACATACGTAGCTATTACCCTCGAAAACTAAAACTTTTGAAATAGGAAAAGAGCCTTTAATCACATTCTTTACCATTTGCAATCATAAAATAGTCTAATATCTTCATTTTTTCAACATACGTAGCTATTACCCTCGAAAACTAAAACTTTTGAAATAGGAAAAGAGCCTTTAATCACATTCTTTACCATGTGCAATCATAAAATAGTCTAATATCTTCATTTTTTCAACATACGTAGCTATTACCCTCGAAAACTAAAACTTTTGACATAGGAAAAGAGCCTTTAATCACATTCTTTACCATGTGCAATCATAAAATAGTCTAATATCTTCATTTTTTCAACATACGTAGCTATTACCCTCGAAAACTAAAACTTTTGAAATAGGAAAAGAGCCTTTAATCACATTCTTTACCATTTGCAATCATAAAATAGTCTAATATCTTCATTTTTTCAACATACGTAGCTATTACCCTCGAAAACTAAAACTTTTGAAATAGGAAAAGAGCCTTTAATCACATTCTTTACCATGTGCAATCATAAAATAGTCTAATATCTTCATTTTTCCAACATACGTAGCTATTACCCTCGAAAACGAAAACTTTTGACATAGGAAAAGAGCCTTTAATCACATTCTTTACCATGTGCAATCATAAAATAGTCTAATATCTTCATTTTTCCAACATACGTAGCTATTACCCTCGAAAACTAAAACTTTTGAAATAGGAAAAGAGCCTTTAATCACATTCTTTACCATGTGCAATCATAAAATAGTCTAATATCTTCATTTTTTCAACATACGTAGCTATTACCCTCGAAAACTAAAACTTTTGACATAGGAAAAGAGCCTTTAATCACATTCTTTACCATGTGCAATCATAAAATAGTCTAATATCTTCATTTTTCCAACATACGTAGCTATTACCCTCGAAAACTAAAACTTTTGACATAGGAAAAGAGCCTTTAATCACATTCTTTACCATTTGCAATCATAAAATAGTCTAATATCTTCATTTTTTCAACATACGTAGCTATTACCCTCGAAAACTAAAACTTTTGACATAGGAAAAGAGCCTTTAATCACATTCTTTACCATTTGCAATCATAAAATAGTCTAATATCTTCATTTTTCAACATACGTAGCTATTACCCTCGAAAACTAAAACTTTTGAAATAGGAAAAGAGCCTTTAATCACATTCTTTACCATTTGCAATCATAAAATAGTCTAATATCTTCATTTTTTCAACATACGTAGCTATTACCCTCGAAAACTAAAACTTTTGAAATAGGAAAAGAGCCTTTAAGCACTTTCTTTACCATTTGCAATCATAAAATAGTCTAATATCTTCATTTTTCCAACATACGTAGCTATTACCCTCGAAAACTAAAACTTTTGACATAGGAAAAGAGCCTTTAATCACATTCTTTACCATGTGCAATCATAAAATAGTCTAATATCTTCATTTTTCCAACATACGTAGCTATTACCCTCGAAAACTAAAACTTTTGAAATAGGAAAAGAGCCTTTAATCACATTCTTTACCATTTGCAATCATAAAATAGTCTAATATCTTCATTTTTTCAACATACGTAGCTATTACCCTCGAAAACTAAAACTTTTGAAATAGGAAAAGAGCCTTTAAGCACTTTCTTTACCATGTGCAATCATAAAATAGTCTAATATCTTCATTTTTCCAACATACGTAGCTATTACCCTCGAAAACTAAAACTTTTGAAATAGGAAAAGAGCCTTTAATCACATTCTTTACCATTTGCAATCATAAAATAGTCTAATATCTTCATTTTTTCAACATACGTAGCTATTACCCTCGAAAACTAAAACTTTTGAAATAGGAAAAGAGCCTTTAATCACATTCTTTACCATGTGCAATCATAAAATAGTCTAATATCTTCATTTTTTCAACATACGTAGCTATTACCCTCGAAAACTAAAACTTTTGACATAGGAAAAGAGCCTTTAATCACATTCTTTACCATTTGCAATCATAAAATAGTCTAATATCTTCATTTTTCAACATACGTAGCTATTACCCTCGAAAACTAAAACTTTTGACATAGGAAAAGAGCCTTTAATCACATTCTTTACCATTTGCAATCATAAAATAGTCTAATATCTTCATTTTTTCAACATACGTAGCTATTACCCTCGAAAACTAAAACTTTTGAAATAGGAAAAGAGCCTTTAAGCACTTTCTTTACCATGTGCAATCATAAAATAGTCTAATATCTTCATTTTTTCAACATACGTAGCTATTACCCTCGAAAACTAAAACTTTTGAAATAGGAAAAGAGCCTTTAAGCACTTTCTTTACCATGTGCAATCATAAAATAGTCTAATATCTTCATTTTTTCAACATACGTAGCTATTACCCTCGAAAACTAAAACTTTTGACATAGGAAAAGAGCCTTTAATCACATTCTTTACCATGTGCAATCATAAAATAGTCTAATATCTTCATTTTTTCAACATACGTAGCTATTACCCTCGAAAACTAAAACTTTTGAAATAGGAAAAGAGCCTTTAATCACATTCTTTACCATGTGCAATCATAAAATAGTCTAATATCTTCATTTTTCCAACATACGTAGCTATTACCCTCGAAAACTAAAACTTTTGAAATAGGAAAAGAGCCTTTAATCACATTCTTTACCATGTGCAATCATAAAATAGTCTAATATCTTCATTTTTCCAACATACGTAGCTATTACCCTCGAAAACTAAAACTTTTGAAATAGGAAAAGAGCCTTTAATCACATTCTTTACCATTTGCAATCATAAAATAGTCTAATATCTTCATTTTTTCAACATACGTAGCTATTACCCTCGAAAACTAAAACTTTTGAAATAGGAAAAGAGCCTTTAATCACATTCTTTACCATGTGCAATCATAAAATAGTCTAATATCTTCATTTTTTCAACATACGTAGCTATTACCCTCGAAAACTAAAACTTTTGAAATAGGAAAAGAGCCTTTAATCACATTCTTTACCATGTGCAATCATAAAATAGTCTAATATCTTCATTTTTTCAACATACGTAGCTATTACCCTCGAAAACTAAAAACTTTTGACATAGGAAAAGAGCCTTTAATCACATTCTTTACCATTTGCAATCATAAAATAGTCTAATATCTTCATTTTTCAACATACGTAGCTATTACCCTCGAAAACTAAAACTTTTGAAATAGGAAAAGAGCCTTTAAGCACTTTCTTTACCATGTGCAATCATAAAATAGTCTAATATCTTCATTTTTCCAACATACGTAGCTATTACCCTCGAAAACTAAAACTTTTGACATAGGAAAAGAGCCTTTAATCACATTCTTTACCATGTGCAATCATAAAATAGTCTAATATCTTCATTTTTCCAACATACGTAGCTATTACCCTCGAAAACTAAAACTTTTGACATAGGAAAAGAGCCTTTAATCAATTCTTTACCATTTGCAATATAAAATAGTCTAATATCTTCATTTTTTCAACATACGTAGCTATTACCCTCGAAAACTAAAACTTTTGACATAGGAAAAGAGCCTTTAATCACATTCTTTACCATTTGCAATCATAAAATAGTCTAATATCTTCATTTTTTCAACATACGTAGCTATTACCCTCGAAAACTAAAACTTTTGACATAGGAAAAGAGCCTTTAAGTCACATTCTTTACCATTTGCAATCATAAAATAGTCTAATATCTTCATTTTTCCAACATACGTAGCTATTACCCTCGAAAACTAAAACTTTTGAAATAGGAAAAGAGCCTTTAATCACATTCTTTACCATTTGCAATCATAAAATAGTCTAATATCTTCATTTTTTCAACATACGTAGCTATTACCCTCGAAAACTAAAACTTTTGAAATAGGAAAAGAGCCTTTAATCACATTCTTTACCATTTAGCCTTTAATCACATTCTTTACCATTTGCAATCATAAAATAGTCTAATATCTTCATTTTTTCAACATACGTAGCTATTACCCTCGAAAACTAAAACTTTTGAAATAGGAAAAGAGCCTTTAATCACATTCTTTACCATGTGCAATCATAAAATAGTCTAATATCTTCATTTTTTCAACATACGTAGCTATTACCCTCGAAAACTAAAACTTTTGAAATAGGAAAAGAGCCTTTAATCACATTCTTTACCATTGCAATCATAAAATAGTCTAATATCTTCATTTTTTCAACATACGTAGCTATTACCCTCGAAAACTAAAACTTTTGAAATAGGAAAAGAGCCTTTAAGCACTTTCTTTACCATGTGCAATCATAAAATAGTCTAATATCTTCATTTTTTCAACATACGTAGCTATTACCCTCGAAAACTAAAACTTTTGACATAGGAAAAGAGCCTTTAATCACATTCGTTACCATTTGCAATTATAAAATAGTCTAATATCTTCATTTTTTCAACATACGTAGCTATTACCCTCGAAAACTAAAACTTTTGACATAGGAAAAGAGCCTTTAATCACATTCGTTACCATTTGCAATTATAAAATAGTCTAATATCTTCATTTTTTCATCATACGTAGCTATTACCCTCGAAAACTAAAACTTTTGACATAGGAAAAGAGCCTTTAATCACATTCTTTACCATTTGCAATCATAAAATAGTCTAATATCTTCATTTTTTCAACATACGTAGCTATTACCCTCGAAAACTAAAACTTTTGAAATAGGAAAAGAGCCTTTAAGCACTTTCTTTACCATGTGCAATCATAAAATAGTCTAATATTTTCATTTTTCCAACATACGTAGCTATTACCCTCGAAAACTAAAACTTTTGAAATAGGAAAAGAGCCTTTAAGCACTTTCTTTACCATGTGCAATCATAAAATAGTCTAATATCTTCATTTTTCCAACATACGTAGCTATTACCCTCGAAAACTAAAACTTTTGACATAGGAAAAGAGCCTTTAATCACATTCTTTACCATTTGCAATCATAAAATAGTCTAATATCTTCATTTTTTCAACATACGTAGCTATTACCCTCGAAAACTAAAACTTTTGAAATAGGAAAAGAGCCTTTAAGCACTTTCTTTACCTGTGCAATCATAAAATAGTCTAATATCTTCATTTTTCCAACATACGTAGCTATTACCCTCGAAAACTAAAACTTTTGACATAGGAAAAGAGCCTTTAATCACATTCTTTACCATGTGCAATCATAAAATAGTCTAATATCTTCATTTTTCCAACATACGTAGCTATTACCCTCGAAAACGAAAACTTTTGAAATAGGAAAAGAGCCTTTAATCACATTCTTTACCATTTGCAATCATAAAATAGTCTAATATCTTCATTTTTTCAACATACGTAGCTATTACCCTCGAAAACTAAAACTTTTGAAATAGGAAAAGAGCCTTTAAGCACTTTCTTTACCATGTGCAATCATAAAATAGTCTAATATCTTCATTTTTCCAACATACGTAGCTATTACCCTCGAAAACGAAAACTTTTGAAATAGGAAAAGAGCCTTTAATCACATTCTTTATCATGTGCAATCATAAAATAGTCTAATATCTTCATTTTTTCAACATACGTAGCTATTACCCTCGAAAACTAAAACTTTTACATAAACTTTGACATAGGAAAAGAGCCTTTAATCACATTCTTTACCATTTGCAATCATAAAATAGTCTAATATCTTCATTTGTTCAACATACGCAGCTATTATCCTCGAAAACTAAAACTTTTGAAATAGGAAAAGAGCCTTTAAGCACTTTCTTTACCATGTGCAATCATAAAATAGTCTAATATCTTCATTTTTCCAACATACGTAGCTATTACCCTCGAAAACTAAAACTTTTGACATAGGAAAAGAGCCGTTAATCACATTCTTTACCATGTGCAATCATAAAATAGTCTAATATCTTCATTTTTCCAACATACGTAGCTATTACCCTCGAAAACTAAAACTTTTGACATAGGAAAAGAGCCTTTAATCAAATTCGTTACCATTTGCAATTATAAAATAGTCTAATATCTTCATTTTTTCAACATACATAGCTATTACCCTCGAAAACTAAAACTTTTGACATAGGAAAAGAGCCTTTAATCACATTCTTTACCATTTGCAATCATAAAATAGTCTAATATCTTCATTTTTTCAACATACGGAGCTATTACCCTCGAAAACTAAAACTTTTGACATAGGAAAAGAGCCTTTAGTCACATTCTTTACCATTTGCAATCATAAAATAGTCTAATATCTTCATTTTTCCAACATACGTAGCTATTACCCTCGAAAACGAAAACTTTTGAAATAGGAAAAGAGCCTTTAATCACATTCTTTACCATTTGCAATCATAAAATAGTCTCATATCTTCATTTTTTCAACATACGTAGCTATTACCCTCGAAAACTAAAACTTTTGAAATAGGAAAAGAGCCTTTAATCACATTCTTTACCATTTGAAAAGAGCCTTTAATCACATTTTTTACCATTTGCAATCATAAAATAGTCTAATATCTTCATTTTTTCAACATACGTAGCTATTACCCTCGAAAACTAAAACTTTTGAAATAGGAAAAGAGCCTTTAATCACATTCTTTACCATGTGCAATCATAAAATAGTCTAATATCTTCATTTTTTCAACATACGTAGCAATTACCCTCGAAAACTAAAACTTTTGACATAGGAAAAGAGCCTTTAATCACATTCTTTACCATTCGCAACCATAAAATAGTCTAATATCTTCATTTTTTCAACATATGTAGCTATTACCGTCGAAAACTAAAACTTTTGAAATAGGAAAAGAGCCTTTAAGCACTTTCTTTACCATGTGCAATCATAAAATAGTCTAATATCTTCATTTTTTCAACATACGTAGCTATTACCCTCGAAAACTAAAACTTTTGACATAGGAAAAGAGCCTTTAATCACATTCGTTACCATTTGCAATTATAAAATAGTCTAATATCTTCATTTTTTCAACATACGTAGCTATTACCCTCGAAAACTAAAACTTTTGACATAGGAAAAGAGCCTTTAATCACATTCGTTACCATTTGCAATTATAAAATAGTCTAATATCTTCATTTTTTCATCATACGTAGCTATTACCCTCTTAAACTAAAACTTTTGACATAGGAAAAGAGCCTTTAATCACATTCTTTACCATTTGCAATCATAAAATAGTCTAATATCTTCATTTTTTCAACATACGTAGCTATTACCCTCGAAAACTGAAACTTTTGAAATAGGAAAAGAGCCTTTAAGCACTTTCTTTACCATGTGCAATCATAAAATAGTCTATTATTTTCATTTTTCCAACATACGTAGCTATTACCCTCGAAAACTAAAACTTTTGAAATAGGAAAAGAGCCTTTAAGCACTTTCTTTACCATGTGCAATCATAAAATAGTCTAATATCTTCATTTTTCCAACATACGTAGCTATTACCCTCGAAAACTAAAACTTTTGACATAGGAAAAGAGCCTTTAATCACATTCTTTACCATTTGCAATCATAAAATAGTCTAATATCTTCATTTTTTCAACATACGTAGCTATTACCCTCGAAAACTAAAACTTTTGAAATAGGAAAAGAGCCTTTAAGCACTTTCTTTACCCTGTGCAATCATAAAATAGTCTAATATCTTCATTTTTCCAACATACGTAGCTATTACCCTCGAAAACTAAAACTTTTGACATAGGAAAAGAGCCTTTAATCACATTCTTTACCATGTGCAATCATAAAATAGTCTAATATATTCATTTTTCCAACATACGTAGCTATTACCCTCGAAAACGAAAACTTTTGAAATAGGAAAAGAGCCTTTAATCACATTCTTTACCATTTGCAATCATAAAATAGTCTAATATCTTCATTTTTTCAACATACGTAGCTATTACCCTCGAAAACTAAAACTTTTGAAATAGGAAAAGAGCCTTTAAGCACTTTCTTTACCATGTGCAATCATAAAATAGTCTAATATCTTCATTTTTCCAACATACTTAGCTATTACCCTCGAAAACGAAAACTTTTGAAATAGGAAAAGAGCCTTTAATCACATTCTTTACCATGTGCAATCATAAAATAGTCTAATATCTTCATTTTTTCAACATACGTAGCTATTACCCTCGAAAACTAAAACTTTTACATAAACTTTGACATAGGAAAAGAGCCTTTAATCACATTCTTTACCATTTGCAATCATAAAATAGTCTAATATCTTCATTTTTTCAACATACGTAGCTATTACCCTCGAAAACTAAAACTTTTGAAATAGGAAAAGAGCCTTTAAGCACTTTCTTTACCATGTGCAATCATAAAATAGTCTAATATCTTCATTTTTCCAACATACGTAGCTATTACCCTCGAAAACTAAAACTTTTGACATAGGAAAAGAGCCTTTAATCACATTCTTTACCATGTGCAATCATAAAATAGTCTAATATCTTCATTTTTCCAACATACGTAGCTATTACCCTCGAAAACTAAAACTTTTGAAATAGGAAAAGAGCCTTTAATCACATTCTTTACCATTTGCAATCATAAAATAGTCTAATATCTTCATTTTTTCAACATACGTAGCTATTACCCTCGAAAACTAAAACTTTTGAAATAGGAAAAGAGCCTTTAAGCACTTTCTTTACCATGCAATCATAAAATAGTCTAATATCTTCATTTTTTCAACATACGTAGCTATTACCCTCGAAAACTAAAACTTTTGAAATAGGAAAAGAGCCTTTAATCACATTCTTTACCATTTGCAATCATAAAATAGTCTAATATCTTCATTTTTTCAACATACGTAGCTATTACCCTCGAAAACTAAAACTTTTGAAATAGGAAAAGAGCCTTTAATCACATTCTTTACCATGTGCAATCATAAAATAGTCTAATATCTTCATTTTTTCAACATACGTAGCTATTACCCTCGAAAACTAAAACTTTTGACATAGGAAAAGAGCCTTTAATCACATTCTTTACCATTTGCAATCATAAAATAGTCTAATATCTTCATTTTTCCAACATACGTAGCTATTACCCTCGAAAACTAAAACTTTTGAAATAGGAAAAGAGCCTTTAATCACATTCTTTACCATTGCAATCATAAAATAGTCTAATATCTTCATTTTTTCAACATACGTAGCTATTACCCTCGAAAACTAAAACTTTTGAAATAGGAAAAGAGCCTTTAAGCACTTTCTTTACCATGTGCAATCATAAAATAGTCTAATATCTTCATTTTTCCAACATACGTAGCTATTACCCTCGAAAACTAAAACTTTTGAAATAGGAAAAGAGCCTTTAATCACATTCTTTACCATTTGCAATCATAAAATAGTCTAATATCTTCATTTTTTCAACATACGTAGCTATTACCCTCGAAAACTAAAACTTTTGAAATAGGAAAAGAGCCTTTAATCACATTCTTTACCATTGTGCAATCATAAAATAGTCTAATATCTTCATTTTTTCAACATACGTAGCTATTACCCTCGAAAACTAAAACTTTTGACATAGGAAAAGAGCCTTTAATCACATTCTTTACCATTTGCAATCATAAAATAGTCTAATATCTTCATTTTTCCAACATACGTAGCTATTACCCTCGAAAACTTTTGAAATAGGAAAAGAGCCTTTAATCACATTCTTTACCATTTGCAATCATAAAATAGTCTAATATCTTCATTTTTTCAACATACGTAGCTATTACCCTCGAAAACTAAAACTTTTGAAATAGGAAAAGAGCCTTTAAGCACTTTCTTTACCATGTGCAATCATAAAATAGTCTAATATCTTCATTTTTCCAACATACGTAGCTATTACCCTCGAAAACTAAAACTTTTGAAATAGGAAAAGAGCCTTTAATCACATTCTTTACCATTTGCAATCATAAAATAGTCTAATATCTTCATTTTTTCAACATACGTAGCTATTACCCTCGAAAACTAAAACTTTTGAAATAGGAAAAGAGCCTTTAATCACATTCTTTACCATTTGCAATCATAAAATAGTCTAATATCTTCATTTTTTCAACATACGTAGCTATTACCCTCGAAAACTAAAACTTTTGAAATAGGAAAAGAGCCTTTAAGCACTTTCTTTACCATGTGCAATCATAAAATAGTCTAATATCTTCATTTTTCCAACATACGTAGCTATTACCCTCGAAAACTAAAACTTTTGACATAGGAAAAGAGCCTTTAATCACATTCTTTACCATTTGCAATCATAAAATAGTCTAATATCTTCATTTTTCCAACATACGTAGCTATTACCCTCGAAAACGAAAACTTTTGAAATAGGAAAAGAGCCTTTAATCACATTCTTTACCATTTGCAATCATAAAATAGTCTAATATCTTCATTTTTTCAACATACGTAGCTATTACCCTCGAAAACTAAAACTTTTGAAATAGGAAAAGAGCCTTTAATCACATTCTTTACCATGTGCAATCATAAAATAGTCTAATATCTTCATTTTTCCAACATACGTAGCTATTACCCTCGAAAACTAAAACTTTTGACATAGGAAAAGAGCCTTTAATCACATTCTTTACCATTGCAATCATAAAATAGTCTAATATCTTCATTTTTTCAACATACGTAGCTATTACCCTCGAAAACTAAAACTTTTGACATAGGAAAAGAGCCTTTAATCACATTCTTTACCATTTGCAATCATAAAATAGTCTAATATCTTCATTTTTTCAACATACGTAGCTATTACCCTCGAAAACTAAAACTTTTGACATAGGAAAAGAGCCTTTAAGCACATTCTTTACCATTGCAATCATAAAATAGTCTAATATCTTCATTTTTCCAACATACGTAGCTATTACCCTCGAAAACGAAAACTTTTGAAATAGGAAAAGAGCCTTTAATCACATTCTTTACCATTTGCAATCATAAAATAGTCTAATATCTTCATTTTTTCAACATACGTAGCTATTACCCTCGAAAACTAAAACTTTTGAAATAGGAAAAGAGCCTTTCCTTTAAGCACTTTCTTTACCATTTGCAATCATAAAATAGTCTAATATCTTCATTTTTCAACATACGTAGCTATTACCCTCGAAAACTAAAACTTTTGAAATAGGAAAAGAGCCTTTAATCACATTCTTTACCATTGCAATCATAAAATAGTCTAATATCTTCATTTTTTCAACATACGTAGCTATTACCCTCGAAAACTAAAACTTTTGAAATAGGAAAAGAGCCTTTAATCACATTCTTTACCATTTGCAATCATAAAATAGTCTAATATCTTCATTTTTTCAACATACGTAGCTATTACCCTCGAAAACTAAAACTTTTGAAATAGGAAAAGAGCCTTTAATCACATTCTTTACCATGTGCAATCATAAAATAGTCTAATATCTTCATTTTTCCAACATACGTAGCTATTACCCTCGAAAACTAAAACTTTTGACATAGGAAAAGAGCCTTTAATCACATTCTTTACCATTTGCAATCATAAAATAGTCTAATATCTTCATTTTTTCAACATACGTAGCTATTACCCTCGAAAACTAAAACTTTTGAAATAGGAAAAGAGCCTTTAAGCACTTTCTTTACCATGTGCAATCATAAAATAGTCTAATATCTTCATTTTTCCAACATACGTAGCTATTACCCTCGAAAACTAAAACTTTTGAAATAGGAAAAGAGCCTTTAAGCACTTTCTTTACCATGTGCAATCATAAAATAGTCTAATATCTTCATTTTTCCAACATACGTAGCTATTACCCTCGAAAACTAAAACTTTTGAAATAGGAAAAGAGCCTTTAATCACATTCTTTACCATTTGCAATCATAAAATAGTCTAATATCTTCATTTTTTCAACATACGTAGCTATTACCCTCGAAAACTAAAACTTTTGAAATAGGAAAAGAGCCTTTAAGCACTTTCTTTACCATGTGCAATCATAAAATAGTCTAATATCTTCATTTTTTCAACATACGTAGCTATTACCCTCGAAAACTAAAACTTTTGACATAGGAAAAGAGCCTTTAATCACATTCTTTACCATTTGCAATCATAAAATAGTCTAATATCTTCATTTTTCCAACATACGTAGCTATTACCCTCGAAAACTAAAACTTTTGAAATAGGAAAAGAGCCTTTAATCACATTCTTTACCATTTGCAATCATAAAATAGTCTAATATCTTCATTTTTTCAACATACGTAGCTATTACCCTCGAAAACTAAAACTTTTGAAATAGGAAAAGAGCCTTTAATCACATTCTTTACCATGTGCAATCATAAAATAGTCTAATATCTTCATTTTTCAACATACGTAGCTATTACCCTCGAAAACGAAAACTTTTGAAATAGGAAAAGAGCCTTTAATCACATTCTTTACCATTTGCAATCATAAAATAGTCTAATATCTTCATTTTTTCAACATACGTAGCTATTACCCTCGAAAACTAAAACTTTTGAAATAGGAAAAGAGCCTTTAATCACATTCTTTACCATTTGCAATCATAAAATAGTCTAATATCTTCATTTTTTCAACATACGTAGCTATTACCCTCGAAAACTAAAACTTTTGAAATAGGAAAAGAGCCTTTAAGCACTTTCTTTACCATGTGCAATCATAAAATAGTCTAATATCTTCATTTTTCCAACATACGTAGCTATTACCCTCGAAAACTAAAACTTTTGACATAGGAAAAGAGCCTTTAATCACATTCTTTACCATTTGCAATCATAAAATAGTCTAATATCTTCATTTTTCCAACATACGTAGCTATTACCCTCGAAAACGAAAACTTTTGAAATAGGAAAAGAGCCTTTAATCACATTCTTTACCATTTGCAATCATAAAATAGTCTAATATCTTCATTTTTCAACATACGTAGCTATTACCCTCGAAAACTAAAACTTTTGAAATAGGAAAAGAGCCTTTAATCACATTCTTTACCATGTGCAATCATAAAATAGTCTAATATCTTCATTTTTCCAACATACGTAGCTATTACCCTCGAAAACTAAAACTTTTGAAATAGGAAAAGAGCCTTTAATCACATTCTTTACCATTTGCAATCATAAAATAGTCTAATATCTTCATTTTTTCAACATACGTAGCTATTACCCTCGAAAACTAAAACTTTTGAAATAGGAAAAGAGCCTTTAATCACATTCTTTACCATGTGCAATCATAAAATAGTCTAATATCTTCATTTTTTCAACATACGTAGCTATTACCCTCGAAAACTAAAACTTTTGACATAGGAAAAGAGCCTTTAATCACATTCTTTACCATTTGCAATCATAAAATAGTCTAATATCTTCATTTTTCCAACATACGTAGCTATTACCCTCGAAAACGAAAACTTTTGAAATAGGAAAAGAGCCTTTAATCACATTCTTTACCATTTGCAATCATAAAATAGTCTAATATCTTCATTTTTTCAACATACGTAGCTATTACCCTCGAAAACTAAAACTTTTGAAATAGGAAAAGAGCCTTTAAGCACTTTCTTTACCATGTGCAATCATAAAATAGTCTAATATCTTCATTTTTCAACATACGTAGCTATTACCCTCGAAAACTAAAACTTTTGAAATAGGAAAAGAGCCTTTAATCACATTCTTTACCATTTGCAATCATAAAATAGTCTAATATCTTCATTTTTTCAACATACGTAGCTATTACCCTCGAAAACTAAAACTTTTGAAATAGGAAAAGAGCCTTTAATCACATTCTTTACCATGTGCAATCATAAAATAGTCTAATATCTTCATTTTTTCAACATACGTAGCTATTACCCTCGAAAACTAAAACTTTTGAATAGGAAAAGAGCCTTTAATCACATTCTTTACCATTTGCAATCATAAAATAGTCTAATATCTTCATTTTTTCAACATACGTAGCTATTACCCTCGAAAACTAAAACTTTTGAATAGGAAAAGAGCCTTTAATCACATTCTTTACCATTTGCAATCATAAAATAGTCTAATATCTTCATTTTTTCAACATACGTAGCTATTACCCTCGAAAACTAAAACTTTTGAAATAGGAAAAGAGCCTTTAATCACATTCTTTACCATGTGCAATCATAAAATAGTCTAATATCTTCATTTTTTCAACATACGTAGCTATTACCCTCGAAAACTAAAACTTTTGAAATAGGAAAAGAGCCTTTAATCACTTTCTTTACCATGTGCAATCATAAAATAGTCTAATATCTTCATTTTTCCAACATACGTAGCTATTACCCTCGAAAACTAAAACTTTTGAAATAGGAAAAGAGCCTTTAATCACATTCTTTACCATTTGCAATCATAAAATAGTCTAATATCTTCATTTTTTCAACATACGTAGCTATTACCCTCGAAAACTAAAACTTTTGAAATAGGAAAAGAGCCTTTAAGCACTTTCTTTACCATGTGCAATCATAAAATAGTCTAATATCTTCATTTTTCCAACATACGTAGCTATTACCCTCGAAAACTAAAACTTTTGAAATAGGAAAAGAGCCTTTAATCACATTCTTTACCATTTGCAATCATAAAATAGTCTAATATCTTCATTTTTTCAACATACGTAGCTATTACCCTCGAAAACTAAAACTTTTGAAATAGGAAAAGAGCCTTTAATCACATTCTTTACCATTTGCAATCATAAAATAGTCTAATATCTTCATTTTTTCAACATACGTAGCTATTACCCTCGAAAACTAAAACTTTTGACATAGGAAAAGAGCCTTTAATCACATTCTTTACCATGTGCAATCATAAAATAGTCTAATATCTTCATTTTTCCAACATACGTAGCTATTACCCTCGAAAACGAAAACTTTTGAAATAGGAAAAGAGCCTTTAATCACATTCTTTACCATTTGCAATCATAAAATAGTCTAATATCTTCATTTTTTCAACATACGTAGCTATTACCCTCGAAAACTAAAACTTTTGAAATAGGAAAAGAGCCTTTAAGCACTTTCTTTACCATGTGCAATCATAAAATAGTCTAATATCTTCATTTTTCCAACATACGTAGCTATTACCCTCGAAAACTAAAACTTTTGAAATAGGAAAAGAGCCTTTAATCACATTCTTTACCATTTGCAATCATAAAATAGTCTAATATCTTCATTTTTTCAACATACGTAGCTATTACCCTCGAAAACTAAAACTTTTGAAATAGGAAAAGAGCCTTTAATCACATTCTTTACCATGTGCAATCATAAAATAGTCTAATATCTTCATTTTTTCAACATACGTAGCTATTACCCTCGAAAACGAAAACTTTTGAAATAGGAAAAGAGCCTTTAATCACATTCTTTACCATTTGCAATCATAAAATAGTCTAATATCTTCATTTTTTCAACATACGTAGCTATTACCCTCGAAAACTAAAACTTTTGAAATAGGAAAAGAGCCTTTAAGCACTTTCTTTACCATGTGCAATCATAAAATAGTCTAATATCTTCATTTTTCCAACATACGTAGCTATTACCCTCGAAAACGAAAACTTTTGAAATAGGAAAAGAGCCTTTAATCACATTCTTTACCATTTGCAATCATAAAATAGTCTAATATCTTCATTTTTTCAACATACGTAGCTATTACCCTCGAAAACTAAAACTTTTGAAATAGGAAAAGAGCCTTTAATCACATTCTTTACCATGTGCAATCATAAAATAGTCTAATATCTTCATTTTTTCAACATACGTAGCTATTACCCTCGAAAACTAAAACTTTTGAAATAGGAAAAGAGCCTTTAATCACATTCTTTACCATTTGCAATCATAAAATAGTCTAATATCTTCATTTTTTCAACATACGTAGCTATTACCCTCGAAAACTAAAACTTTTGAAATAGGAAAAGAGCCTTTAATCACATTCTTTACCATTTGCAATCATAAAATAGTCTAATATCTTCATTTTTTCAACATACGTAGCTATTACCCTCGAAAACTAAAACTTTTGAATAGGAAAAGAGCCTTTAATCACATTCTTTACCATTTGCAATCATAAAATAGTCTAATATCTTCATTTTTCCAACATACGTAGCTATTACCCTCGAAAACGAAAACTTTTGAAATAGGAAAAGAGCCTTTAATCACATTCTTTACCATTTGCAATCATAAAATAGTCTAATATCTTCATTTTTTCAACATACGTAGCTATTACCCTCGAAAACTAAAACTTTTGAAATAGGAAAAGAGCCTTTAAGCACTTTCTTTACCATGTGCAATCATAAAATAGTCTAATATCTTCATTTTTCCAACATACGTAGCTATTACCCTCGAAAACGAAAACTTTTGAAATAGGAAAAGAGCCTTTAATCACATTCTTTACCATTTGCAATCATAAAATAGTCTAATATCTTCATTTTTTCAACATACGTAGCTATTACCCTCGAAAACTAAAACTTTTGAAATAGGAAAAGAGCCTTTAATCACATTCTTTACCATGTGCAATCATAAAATAGTCTAATATCTTCATTTTTTCAACATACGTAGCTATTACCCTCGAAAACTAAAACTTTTGACATAGGAAAAGAGCCTTTAATCACATTCTTTACCATTTGCAATCATAAAATAGTCTAATATCTTCATTTTTTCAACATACGTAGCTATTACCCTCGAAAACTAAAACTTTTGACATAGGAAAAGAGCCTTTAATCACATTCTTTACCATTTGCAATCATAAAATAGTCTAATATCTTCATTTTTTCAACATACGTAGCTATTACCCTCGAAAACTAAAACTTTTGACATAGGAAAAGAGCCTTTAATCACATTCTTTACCATTTGCAATCATAAAATAGTCTAATATCTTCATTTTTTCAACATACGTAGCTATTACCCTCGAAAACTAAAACTTTTGAAATAGGAAAAGAGCCTTTAAGCACTTTCTTTACCATGTGCAATCATAAAATAGTCTAATATCTTCATTTTTCCAACATACGTAGCTATTACCCTCGAAAACTAAAACTTTTGAAATAGGAAAAGAGCCTTTAAGCACTTTCTTTACCATGTACAATCATAAAATAGTCTAATATCTTCATTTTTCCAACATACGTAGCTATTACCCTCGAAAACTAAAACTTTTGACATAGGAAAAGAGCCTTTAATCACATTCTTTACCATGTGCAATCATAAAATAGTCTAATATCTTCATTTTTCCAACATACGTAGCTATTACCCTCGAAAACGAAAACTTTTGAAATAGGAAAAGAGCCTTTAATAACATTCTTTACCATTTGCAATCATAAAATAGTCTAATATCTTCATTTTTTCAACATACGTAGCTATTACCCTCGAAAACTAAAACTTTTGAAATAGGAAAAGAGCCTTTAATCACATTCTTTACCATGTGCAATCATAAAATAGTCTAATATCTTCATTTTTTCCAACATACGTAGCTATTACCCTCGAAAACGAAAACTTTTGAAATAGGAAAAGAGCCTTTAATCACATTCTTTACCATTTGCAATCATAAAATAGTCTAATATCTTCATTTTTTCAACATACGTAGCTATTACCCTCGAAAACTAAAACTTTTGACATAGGAAAAGAGCCTTTAATCACATTCTTTACCATTTGCAATCATAAAATAGTCTAATATCTTCATTTTTTCAACATACGTAGCTATTACCCTCGAAAACTAAAACTTTTAACATAGGAAAAGAGCCTTTAATCACATTCTTTACCATGTGCAATCATAAAATAGTCTAATATCTTCATTTTTCCAACATACGTAGCTATTACCCTCGAAAACGAAAACTTTTGAAATAGGAAAAGAGCCTTTAATCACATTCTTTACCATTTGCAATCATAAAATAGTCTAATATCTTCATTTTTTCAACATACGTAGCTATTACCCTCGAAAACTAAAACTTTTGAAATAGGAAAAGAGCCTTTAAGCACTTTCTTTACCATGTGCAATCATAAAATAGTCTAATATCTTCATTTTTCCAACATACGTAGCTATTACCCTCGAAAACTAAAACTTTTGACATAGGAAAAGAGCCTTTAATCACATTCTTTACCATGTGCAATCATAAAATAGTCTAATATCTTCATTTTTCCAACATACGTAGCTATTACCCTCGAAAACGAAAACTTTTGAAATAGGAAAAGAGCCTTTAATCACATTCTTTACCATTTGCAATCATAAAATAGTCTAATATCTTCATTTTTTCAACATACGTAGCTATTACCCTCGAAAACTAAAACTTTTGAACATAGGAAAAGAGCCTTTAATCACATTCTTTACCATTTGCAATCATAAAATAGTCTAATATCTTCATTTTTCCAACATACGTAGCTATTACCCTCGAAAACGAAAACTTTTGAAATAGGAAAAGAGCCTTTAATCACATTCTTTACCATTTGCAATCATAAAATAGTCTAATATCTTCATTTTTCAACATACGTAGCTATTACCCTCGAAAACTAAAACTTTTGAATAGGAAAAGAGCCTTTAATCACATTCTTTACCATTTGCAATCATAAAATAGTCTAATATCTTCATTTTTCCAACATACGTAGCTATTACCCTCGAAAACGAAAACTTTTGAAATAGGAAAAGAGCCTTTAATCACATTCTTTACCATTTGCAATCATAAAATAGTCTAATATCTTCATTTTTTCAACATACGTAGCTATTACCCTCGAAAACTAAAACTTTTGAAATAGGAAAAGAGCCTTTAATCACATTCTTTACCATTGCAATCATAAAATAGTCTAATATCTTCATTTTTTCAACATACGTAGCTATTACCCTCGAAAACTAAAACTTTTGACATAGGAAAAGAGCCTTTAATCACATTCTTTACCATTTGCAATCATAAAATAGTCTAATATCTTCATTTTTTCAACATACGTAGCTATTACCCTCGAAAACTAAAACTTTTGACATAGGAAAAGAGCCTTTAATCACATTCGTTACCATTTGCAATCATAAAATAGTCTAATATCTTCATTTTTCCAACATACGTAGCTATTACCCTCGAAAACTAAAACTTTTGAAATAGGAAAAGAGCCTTTAATCACATTCTTTACCATTTGCAATCATAAAATAGTCTAATATCTTCATTTTTCCAACATACGTAGCTATTACCCTCGAAAACTAAAACTTTTGACATAGGAAAAGAGCCTTTAATCACATTCTTTACCATGTGCAATCATAAAATAGTCTAATATCTTCATTTTTCCAACATACGTAGCTATTACCCTCGAAAACTAAAACTTTTGAAATAGGAAAAGAGCCTTTAATCACATTCTTTACCATTTGCAATCATAAAATAGTCTAATATCTTCATTTTTTCAACATACGTAGCTATTACCCTCGAAAACTAAAACTTTTGACATAGGAAAAGAGCCTTTAATCACATTCTTTACCATTTGCAATCATAAAATAGTCTAATATCTTCATTTTTCCAACATACGTAGCTATTACCCTCGAAAACGAAAACTTTTGAAATGGGAAAAGAGCCTTTAATCACATTCTTTACCATTTGCAATCATAAAATAGTCTAATATCTTCATTTTTCAACATACGTAGCTATTACCCTCGAAAACTAAAACTTTTGACAGGAAAAGAGCCTTTAATCACATTCTTTACCATTTGCAATCATAAAATAGTCTAATATCTTCATTTTTCCAACATACGTAGCTATTACCCTCGAAAACGAAAACTTTTGAAATAGGAAAAGAGCCTTTAATCACATTCTTTACCATTTGCAATCATAAAATAGTCTAATATCTTCATTTTTTCAACATACGTAGCTATTACCCTCGAAAACTAAAACTTTTGAAATAGGAAAAGAGCCTTTAATCACATTCTTTACCATTTGCAATCATAAAATAGTCTAATATCTTCATTTTTTCAACATACGTAGCTATTACCCTCGAAAACTAAAACTTTTGAAATAGGAAAAGAGCCTTTAATCACTTTCTTTACCATGTGCAATCATAAAATAGTCTAATATCTTCATTTTTCCAACATACGTAGCTATTACCCTCGAAAACTAAAACTTTTGACATAGGAAAAGAGCCTTTAATCACATTCTTTACCATGTGCAATCATAAAATAGTCTAATATCTTCATTTTTCCAACATACGTAGCTATTACCCTCGAAAACGAAAACTTTTGAAATAGGAAAAGAGCCTTTAATCACATTCTTTACCATTTGCAATCATAAAATAGTCTAATATCTTCATTTTTTCAACATACGTAGCTATTACCCTCGAAAACGAAAACTTTTGAAATAGGAAAAGAGCCTTTAAGCACTTTCTTTACCATTTGCAATCATAAAATAGTCTAATATCTTCATTTTTTCAACATACGTAGCTATTACCCTCGAAAACTAAAACTTTTGACACGGGAAAAGAGCCTTTAATCACATTCTTTACCATTTGCAATCATAAAATAGTCTAATATCTTCATTTTTCCAACATACGTAGCTATTACCCCCGAAAACGAAAACTTTTGAAATAGGAAAAGAGCCTTTAATCACATTCTTTACCATTTGCAATCATAAAATAGTCTAATATCTTCATTTTTTCAACATACGTAGCTATTACCCTCGAAAACTAAAACTTTTGACATAGGAAAAGAGCCTTTAATCACATTCTTTACCATTTGCAATCATAAAATAGTCTAATATCTTCATTTTTTCAACATACGTAGCTATTACCCTCGAAAACTAAAACTTTTGAAATAGGAAAAGAGCCTTTAAGCACTTTCTTTACCATGTGAAATCATAAAATAGTCTAATATCTTCATTTTTCCAACATACGTAGCTATTATCTTCGAAAACTAAAACTTTTGACATAGGAAAAGAGCCTTTAATCACATTCTTTACCATGTGCAATCATAAAATAGTCTAATATCTTCATTTTTCCAACATACGTAGCTATTACCCTCGAAAACGAAAACTTTTGAAATAGGAAAAGAGCCTTTAATCACATTCGTTACCATTTGCAATTATAAAATAGTCTAATATCTTCATTTTTTCAATATATGTAGCTATTACCCTCGAAAACTAAAACTTTTGACATAGGAAAAGAGCCTTTAATCACATTCTTTACCATTTGCAATCATAAAATAGTCTAATATCTTCATTTTTTCAACATACGTAGCTATAACCCTCGAAAACTAAAACTTTTGACATAGGAAAAGAGCCTTTAATCACATTCTTTACCATGTGCAATCATAAAATAGTCTAATATCTTCATTTTTCCAACATACGTAGCTATTACCCTCGAAAACGAAAACTTTTGAAATAGGAAAAGAGCCTTTAATCACATTCTTTACCATTTGCAATCATAAAATAGTCTAATATCTTCATTTTTTCAACATACGTAGCTATTACCCTCGAAAACTAAAACTTTTGAAATAGGAAAAGAGCCTTTAAGCACTTTCTTTACCATGTGCAATCATAAAATAGTCTAATATCTTCATTTTTCCAACATACGTAGCTATTACCCTCGAAAACTAAAACTTTTGACATAGGAAAAGAGCCTTTAATCACATTCTTTACCATGTGCAATCATAAAATAGTCTAATATCTTCATTTTTCCAACATACGTAGCTATTACCCTCGAAAACGAAAACTTTTGAAATAGGAAAAGAGCCTTTAATCACATTCCTTACCATTTGCAATCATAAAAAAGTCTAATATCTTCATTTTTTCAACATACGTAGCTATTACCCTCGAAAACTAAAACTTTTGAAATAGGAAAAGAGCCTTTAAGCACTTTCTTTACCATGTGCAATCATAACATAGTCTAATATCTTCATTTTTCCAACATACGTAGCTATTACCCTCGAAAACTAAAACTTTTGACATAGGAAAAGAGCCTTTAATCACATTCTTTACCATGTGCAATCATAAAATAGTCTAATATCTTCATTTTTTCAACATACGTAGCTATTACCCTCGAAAACTAAAACTTTTGACATAGGAAAAGAGCCTTTAGTCACATTCTTTACCATTTGCAATCATAAAATAGTCTAATATCTTCATTTTTCCAACATACGTAGCTATTACCCTCGAAAACTAAAACTTTTGAAATAGGAAAAGAGCCTTTAATCACATTCTTTACCATTTGCAATCATAAAATAGTCTAATATCTTCATTTTTCCAACATACGTAGCTATTACCCCTCGAAAACTAAAACTTTTGATAGGAAAAGAGCCTTTAATCACATTCTTTACCATTTGCAATCATAAAATAGTCTAATATCTTCATTTTTCAACATACGTAGCTATTACCCTCGAAAACTAAAACTTTTGAAATAGGAAAAGAGCCTTTAATCACATTCTTTACCATTTGCAATTATAAAATAGTCTAATATCTTCATTTTTTTCAACATACGTAGCTATTACCCTCGAAAACTAAAACTTTTGAAATAGGAAAAGAGCCTTTAATCACATTCTTTACCATGTGCAATCATAAAATAGTCTAATATCTTCATTTTTTCAACATACGTAGCTATTACCCTCGAAAACTAAAACTTTTGACATAGGAAAAGAGCCTTTAATCACATTCTTTACCATTTGCAATCATAAAATAGTCTAATATCTTCATTTTTCCAACATACGTAGCTATTACCCTCGAAAACTAAAACTTTTGAAATAGGAAAAGAGCCTTTAATCACATTCTTTACCATTTGCAATCATAAAATAGTCTAATATCTTCATTTTTTCCAACATACGTAGCTATTACCCTCGAAAACTAAAACTTTTGAAATAGGAAAAGAGCCTTTAAGCACTTTCTTTACCATGTGCAATCATAAAATAGTCTAATATCTTCATTTTTCCAACATACGTAGCTATTACCCTCGAAAACTAAAACTTTTGACATAGGAAAAGAGCCTTTAATCACATTCTTTACCATGTGCAATCATAAAATAGTCTAATATCTTCATTTTTCCAACATACGTAGCTATTACCCTCGAAAACGAAAACTTTTGAAATAGGAAAAGAGCCTTTAATCACATTCTTTACCATTTGCAATCATAAATAGTCTAATATCTTCATTTTTTCAACATACGTAGCTATTACCCTCGAAAACTAAAACTTTTGAAATAGGAAAAGAGCCTTTAAGCACTTTCTTTACCATGTGCAATCATAAAATAGTCTAATATCTTCATTTTTCCAACATACGTAGCTATTACCCTCGAAAACGAAAACTTTTGAAATAGGAAAAGAGCCTTTAAGCACTTTCTTTACCATTGTGCAATCATAAAATAGTCTAATATCTTCATTTTTCAACATACGTAGCTATTACCCTCGAAAACAAAACTTTTGAAATAGGAAAAGAGCCTTTAATCACATTCTTTACCATTTGCAATCATAAAATAGTCTAATATCTTCATTTTTTCAACATACGTAGCTATTACCCTCGAAAACTAAAACTTTTGAATAGGAAAAGAGCCTTTAATCACAGTCTTTACCATTGCAATCATAAAATAGTCTAATATCTTCATTTTTCCAACATACGTAGCTATTACCCTCGAAAACTAAAACTTTTGAAATAGGAAAAGAGCCTTTAATCACATTCTTTACCATTTGCAATCATAAAATAGTCTAATATCTTCATTTTTTCAACATACGTAGCTATTACCCTCGAAAACTAAAACTTTTGACATAGGAAAAGAGCCTTTAATCACATTCTTTACCATGTGCAATCATAAAATAGTCTAATATCTTCATTTTTCCAACATACGTAGCTATTACCCTCGAAAACTAAAACTTTTGAAATAGGAAAAGAGCCTTTAATCACATTCTTTACCATGTGCAATCATAAAATAGTCTAATATCTTCATTTTTCCAACATACGTAGCTATTACCCTCGAAAACTAAAACTTTTGAAATAGGAAAAGAGCCTTTAATCACATTCTTTACCATGTGCAATCATAAAATAGTCTAATATCTTCATTTTTTCAACATACGTAGCTATTACCCTCGAAAACTAAAACTTTTGACATAGGAAAAGAGCCTTTAATCACATTCTTACCATTTGCAATCATAAAATAGTCTAATATCTTCATTTTTCAACATACGTAGCTATTACCCTCGAAAACTAAAACTTTTGACATAGGAAAAGAGCCTTTAATCACATTCTTTACCATGTGCAATCATAAAATAGTCTAATATCTTCATTTTTCCAACATACGTAGCTATTACCCTCGAAAACTAAAACTTTTGAAATAGGAAAAGAGCCTTTAATCACATTCTTTACCATGTGCAATCATAAAATAGTCTAATATCTTCATTTTTCCAACATACGTAGCTATTACCCTCGAAAACTAAAACTTTTGAAATAGGAAAAGAGCCTTTAAGCACTTTCTTTACCATGTGCAATCATAAAATAGTCTAATATCTTCATTTTTCCAACATACGTAGCTATTACCCTCGAAAACTAAAACTTTTGAATAGGAAAAGAGCCTTTAAGCACTTTCTTTACCATTTGCAATCATAAAATAGTCTAATATCTTCATTTTTTCAACATACGTAGCTATTACCCTCGAAAACTAAAACTTTTGACATAGGAAAAGAGCCTTTAATCACATTCTTTACCATTTGCAATCATAAAATAGTCTAATATCTTCATTTTTCCAACATACGTAGCTATTACCCTCGAAAACTTAAACTTTTGAAATAGGAAAAGAGCCTTTAATCACATTCTTTACCATGTGCAATCATAAAATAGTCTAATATCTTCATTTTTTCAACATACGTAGCTATTACCCTCGAAAACTAAAACTTTTAAATAGGAAAAGAGCCTTTAAGCACTTTCTTTACCATTTGCAATCATAAAATAGTCTAATATCTTCATTTTTTCAACATACGTAGCTATTACCCTCGAAAACTAAAACTTTTGACAGGAAAAGAGCCTTTAATCACATTCTTTACCATTTGCAATCATAAAATAGTCTAATATCTTCATTTTTCCAACATACGTAGCTATTACCCCCCGAAAACTAAAACTTTTGACATAGGAAAAGAGCCTTTAATCACATTCTTTACCATTTGCAATCATAAAATAGTCTAATATCTTCATTTTTTCAACATACGTAGCTATTACCCTCGAAAACTAAAACTTTTGACATAGGAAAAGAGCCTTTAATCACATTCTTTACCATTTGCAATCATAAAATAGTCTAATATCTTCATTTTTTCAACATACGTAGCTATTACCCTCGAAAACTAAAACTTTTGACATAGGAAAAGAGCCTTTAATCACATTCTTTACCATGTGCAATCATAAAATAGTCTAATATCTTCATTTTTCCAACATACGTAGCTATTACCTTCGAAAACTAAAACTTTTGACAGAGGAAAAGAGCCTTTAATCACATTCTTTACCATGTGCAATCATAAAATAGTCTAATATCTTCATTTTTTCCAACATACGTAGCTATTACCCTCTAAAACGAAAACTTTTGAAATAGGAAAAGAGCCTTTAATCACATTCGTTACCATTTGCAATTATAAAATAGTCTAATATCTTCATTTTTTCAATATATGTAGCTATTACCCTCGAAAACTAAAACTTTTGACATAGGAAAAGAGCCTTTAATCACATTCTTTACCATTTGCAATCATAAAATAGTCTAATATCTTCATTTTTTCAACATACGTAGCTATAACCCTCGAAAACTAAAACTTTTGACATAGGAAAAGAGCCTTTAATCACATTCTTTACCATGTGCAATCATAAAATAGTCTAATATCTTCATTTTCCAACATACGTAGCTATTACCCTCGAAAACGAAAACTTTTGAAATAGGAAAAGAGCCTTTAATCACATTCTTTACCCATTTGCAATCATAAAATAGTCTAATATCTTCATTTTTCCAACATACGTAGCTATTACCCTCGAAAACTAAAACTTTTGACATAGGAAAAGAGCCTTTAATCACATTCTTTACCATGTGCAATCATAAAATAGTCTAATATCTTCATTTTTCCAACATAGGTAGCTATTACCCTCGAAAACGAAAACTTTTGAAATAGGAAAAGAGCCTTTAATCACATTCCTTACCATTTGCAATCATAAAAAAGTCTAATATCTTCATTTTTTCAACATACGTAGCTATTACCCTCGAAAACTAAAACTTTTGAAATAGGAAAAGAGCCTTTAAGCACTTTCTTTACCATGTGCAATCATAACATAGTCTAATATCTTCATTTTTCCAACATACGTAGCTATTACCCTCGAAAACTAAAACTTTTGACATAGGAAAAGAGCCTTTAGTCACATTCTTTACCATTTGCAATCATAAAATAGTCTAATATCTTCATTTTTCCAACATACGTAGCTATTACCCTCGAAAACGAAAACTTTTGAAATAGGAAAAGAGCCTTTAATCACATTCTTTACCATTTGCAATCATAAATAGTCTAATATCTTCATTTTTTCAACATACGTAGCTATTACCCTCGAAAACTAAAACTTTTGACACGGGAAAAGAGCCTTTAATCACATTCTTTACCATTTGCAATCATAAAATAGTCTAATATCTTCATTTTTCCAACATACGTAGCTATTACCCCCGAAAACGAAAACTTTTGAAATAGGAAAAGAGCCTTTAATCAAATTCTTTACCATTTGCAATTATAAAATAGTCTAATATCTTCATTTTTTCAACATACGTAGCTATTACCCTCGAAAACTAAAACTTTTGAAATAGGAAAAGAGCCTTTAATCACATTCTTTACCATGTGCAATCATAAAATAGTCTAATATCTTCATTTTTTCAACATACGTAGCTATTACCCTCGAAAACTAAGGCTTTTGACATAGGAAAAGAGCCTTTAATCACATTCTTTACCATTTGCAATCATAAAATAGTCTAATATCTTCATTTTTTCAACATACGTAGCTATTACCCTCGAAAACTAAAACTTTTGACATAGGAAAAGAGCCTTAATCACATTCGTTACCATTTGCAATCATAAAATAGTCTAATATCTTCATTTTTCCAACATACGTAGCTATTACCCTCGAAAACTAAAACTTTTGAAATAGGAAAAGAGCCTTAAGCACTTTCTTTACCATGTGCAATCATAAAATAGTCTAATATCTTCATTTTTCCAACATACGTAGCTATTACCCTCGAAAACTAAAACTTTTGACATAGGAAAAGAGCCTTTAATCACATTCTTTACCATGTGCAATCATAAAAATAGTCTAATATCTTCATTTTTCAAACATAAGTAGCTATTACCCTCGAAAACGAAAACTTTTGAAATAGGAAAAGACCCTTTAATCACATTCTTTACCATTTGCAATCATAAAATAGTCTAATATCATCATTTTTTCAACATACGTAGCTATTACCCTCGAAAACCAAAACTTTTGAAATAGGAAAAGAGCCTTTAATCACATTCTTTACCATGTGCAATCATAAAATAGTCTAATATCTTCATTTTTTCAACATACGTAGCTATTACCCTCGAAAACTAAAACTTTTGACATAGGGAAAAGAGCCTTTAATCACAGTCTTTACCATTTGCAATCGTAAAATAGTCTAATATCTTCATTTTTCCAACATACGTAGCTATTACCCTCGAAAACGAAAACTTTTGAAATGGGAAAAGAGCCTTTAATCACATTCTTTACCATTTGCAATCATAAAATAGTCTAATATCTTCATTTTTTCGACATACGTAGCTATTACCCTCGAAAACAAAAACTTTTGAAATAGGAAAAGAGCCTTTAAGCACTTTCTTTACCATGTGCAATCATAAAATAGTCTAATATCTTCATTTTTCCAACATACGTAGCTATTACCCCTCGAAAACGAAAACTTTTGAAATAGGAAAAGAGCCTTTAATCACATTCTTTACCATTTGCAATCATAAAATAGTCTAATATCTTCATTTTTCAACATACGTAGCTATTACCCTCGAAAACTAAAACTTTTGAAATAGGAAAAGAGCCTTTAATCACATTCTTTACCATGTGCAATCATAAAATAGTCTAATATCTTCATTTTTTCAACATAAGTAGCTTTTACCCTCGAAAACTAAAACTTTTGACATAGGAAAAGAGCCTTTAATCACATTCTTTACCATTTGCAATCATAAAATAGTCTAATATCTTCATTTTTTCAACATACGTAGCTATTACCCTCGAAAACTAAAACTTTTGACATAGGAAAAGAGCCTTTAATCACATTCTTTACCATTTGCAATCATAAAATAGTCTAATATCTTCTTTTTTTCAACATACGTAGCTATTACCCTCGAAAACTAAAACTTTTGAAATAGGAAAAGAGCCTTTAAGCACTTCTTTTACCATGTGCAATCATAAAATAGGTCTAATATCTTCATTTTTTCAACATACGTAGCTATTACCCTCGAAAACTAAAACTTTTGAAATAGGAAAAGAGCCTTTAAGCACTTTCTTTACCATGTGCAATCATAAAATAGTCTAATAATTTCATTTTTCCAACATACGTAGCTATTACCCTCGAAAACTAAAACTTTTGACATAGGAAAAGAGCCTTTAATCACATTCATTACCATTTACAATTATAAAATAGTCTAATATCTTCATTTTTTCAACATACGTAGCTATTACCCTCGAAAACTAAAACTTTTGACATAGGAAAAGAGCCTTTAATCACATTCTTTACCATGTGCAATCATAAAATAGTCTAATATCTTCATTTTTCCAACATACGTAGCTATTACCCTCGAAAACTTAAACTTTTGAAATAGGAAAAGAGCCTTTAATCACATTCTTTACCATGTGCCAATCATAAAATAGTCTATATCTTCATTTTTTTCAACATACGTAGCTATTACCCCTCGAAAACAAAAACTTTTGACATAGGAAAAGAGCCTTTAATCACATTCATTACCATGTGCAATCATAAAATAGTCTAATATCCTCATTTTTCCAACTTACGTAGCTATTACCCTCGAAAACTAAAACTTTTGAAAAGGAAAAGAGCCTTTAATCACATTCTTTACCATGTGCAATAATAAAATAGTCTAATATCTTCATTTTTTCAACATACGTAGCTATTACCCTCGAAAACTAAAACTTTTGAAATAGGAAAAGAGCCTTTAAGCACTTTCTTTACCATGTGCAATCATAAAATAGTCTAATATCTTCATTTTTCCAACATACGTAGCTATTACCCTCGAAAACTAAAACTTTTGAAATAGGAAAAGAGCCTTTAAGCACTTTCTTTACCATGTGCAATCATAAAATAGTCTAATATCATCATTTTTCCAACATACGTAGCTATTACCCCTCGCAAACTAAAAACTTTTGACATAGGAAAAGAGCCTTTAATCACATTCTTTACCATGTGCAATCATAAAATAGTCTAATATCTTCATTTTTCCAACATGCGTAGCTATTACCCTCGAAAACGAAAACTTTTGAAATAGGAAAAGAGCCTTTAATCACATTCTTTACCATCTAATATCTAATATCTTCATTTTTTCAACATACGTAGCTATTACCCTCGAAAACTAAAACTTTTGCCATAGGAAAAGAGCCTTTAAGCACATTCTTTACCATGTGCAATCATAAAATGGTCTAATATCTTCATTTTTTCAACATACGTAGCTATTACCCCTCGAAAACTAAAACTTTTGACAAAGGAAAAGAGCCTTTAATCACATTTGTTACCATTTGCAATTATAAAATAGTCCAATATCTTCATTTTTTCAACATACGTAGCTATTACCCTCGAAAACTAAAACTTTTGACATAGGAAAAGAGCCTTTAATCACATTCTTTACCATTTGCAATCATAAAATAGTCTAATATCTTCATTTTTTCAACATACGTAGCTATTACCCTCGAAAACTAAAACTTTTGAAATAGGGAAAGAGCCTTTAAGCACTTTCTTTATCATATGCAATCATAAAATAGTCTAATATCTTCATTTTTCCAACATACGTAGCTATTACCCTCGAAAACTTAAACTTTTGAAATAGGAAAAGAGCCTTTAATCACATTCTTTACCATGTGCAATCATAAAATAGTCTAATATCTTCATTTTTTCAACATACGTAGCTATTACCCTCGAAAACTAAAACTTTTGACATAGGAAAAGAGCCTTTAATCACATTCTTTACCATTTGCAATCATAAAATAGTCTAATATCTTCATTTTTTCAACATACGTAGCTATTACCCTCGAAAACTAAAACTTTTGACATAGGAAAAGAGCCTTTAATCACATTCTTTACCATTTGCAATCATAAAATAGTCTAATATCTTCATTTTTTCAACATACGTAGCTATTACCCTCGAAAACTAAAACTTTTGAAATAGGAAAAGAGCCTTTAAGCACTTTCTTTACCATGTGCAATCATAAAATAGTCTA
>NW_027063416.1:0-18098 GCF_032884065.1 Artemia franciscana | reverse complement strand
AGCCTTTAATCACATTCTTTACCATTTGCAATCATAAAATAGTCTAATATCTTCATTTTTTCAACATACGTAGCTATTACCCTCGAAAACTAAAACTTTTGAAATAGGAAAAGAGCCTTTAATCACATTCTTTACCATGTGAAATCATAAAATAGTCTAATATCTTCATTTTTTAAACATACGTAGCTATTACCCTCGAAAACTAAAACTTTTAACATAGGAAAAGAGCCTTTAATCACATTCTTTACCATTTGAAATCATAAAATAGTCTAATATCTTCATTTTTCCAACCTACGTAGCTATTACCCTCGAAAACGAAAACTTTTGAAATAGGAAAAGAGCCTTTAATCACATTCTTTACCTTTTGCAATCATAAAATAGTCTAATATCTTCATTTTTTCAACATACGTAGCTATTACCCTCGAAAACTAAAACTTTTGAAATAGGAAAAGAGCCTTTAAGCACTTTCTTTACCATGTGCAATCATAAAATAGTCTAATATCTTCATTTTTCCAACATACTTAGCTATTACCCTCGAAAACGAAAACTTTTGAAATAGGAAAAGAGCCTTTAATCACATTCTTTACCATTTGCAATCATAAAATAGTCTAATATCTTCATTTTTCAACATACGTAGCTATTACCCTCGAAAACTAAAACTTTTGAAATAGGAAAAGAGCCTTTAATCACATTCTTTACCATGTGCAATCATAAAATAGTCTAATATCTTCATTTTTTTCAACATACGTAGCTATTACCCTCGAAAACTAAAACTTTTGACATAGGAAAAGAGCCTTTAATCACATTCTTTACCATTTGCAATCATAAAATAGTCTAATATCTTCATTTTTTCAACATACGTAGCTATTACCCTCGAAAACTAAAACTTTTGACATAGGAAAAGAGCCTTTGATCACATTCTTTACCATTTGCAATCATAAAATAGTCTAATATCTTCATTTTTTCAACATACGTAGCTATTACCCTCGAAAACTAAAACTTTTGAAATAGGAAAAGATCCTTTAAGCACTTTCTTTACCATGTGCAATCATAAAATAGTCTAATATCTTCATTTTTCCAACATACATAGCTATTACCCTCGAAAACTAAAACTTTTGAATTAGGAAAAGAGCCTTTAAGCACTTTCTTTACCATGTGCAATCATAAAATAGTCTAATATCTTTATTTTTCCAACATACGTAGCTATTACCCTCGAAAACGAAAACTTTTGAAATAGGAAAAGAGCCTTTAATCACATTCTTTACCATTTGCAATCATAAAATAGTCTAATATCTTCATTTTTTCAACATACGTAGCTATTACCCTCGAAAACTAAAACTTTTGAAATAGGAAAAGAGCCTTTAAGCACTTTCTTTACCATGTGCAATCATAAAATAGTCTAATATCTTCATTTTTTCCAACATACGTAGCTATTACCCTCGAAAACGAAAACTTTTGAAATAGGAAAAGAGCCTTTAATCACATTCTTTACCATTTGCAATCATAAAATAGTCTAATATCTTCATTTTTTCAACATACGTAGCTATTACCCTCGAAAACTAAAACTTTTGAAATAGGAAAAGAGCCTTTAATCACATTCTTTACCATGTGCAATCATAAAATAGTCTAATATCTTCATTTTTTCAACATACGTAGCTATTACCCTTGAAAACTAAAACTTCTGACATAGGAAAAGAGCCTTTAATCACATTCTTTACCATTTGCAATCATAAAATAGTCTAATATCTTCATTTTTTCAACATACGTAGCTATTACCCTCGAAAACTAAAACTTTTGACATAGGAAAAGAGCCTTTAATCACATTCTTTACCATTTGCAATCATAAAATAGTCTAATATCTTCATTTTTTCAACATACGTAGCTATTACCCTCGAAAACTAAAACTTTTGACATAGGAAAAGAGCCTTTAATCACATTCTTTACCATTTGCAATCATAAAATAGTCTAATATCTTCATTTTTTCAACATACATAGCTATTACCCTCGAAAACTAAAACTTTTGAAATAGGAAAAGAGCCTTTAAGCACTTTCTTTACCATGTGCAATCATAAAATAGTCTAATATCTTCATTTTTCCAACATACGTAGCTATTACCCTCGAAAACTAAGACTTTTGAAATAGAAAAAGAGCCTTTAAGCACTTTCTTTACCATGTGCAATCATAAAATGGTCTAATATCTTCATTTTTCCAACATACGTAGCTATTACCCTCGAAAACTAAAACTTTTGACATAGGAAAAGAGCCTTTAATCACATTCTTTACCATGTGCAATCATAAAATAGTCTAATATCTTCATTTTTCCAACATACGTAGCTATTACCCTCGAAAACGAAAACTTTTGAAATAGGAAAAGAGCCTTTAATCACATTCTTTACCATTTGCAATCATAAAATAGTCTAATATCTTCATTTTTTCATTATACGTAGCTATTACCCTCGAAAACTAAAACTTTTGAAATAGGAAAAGAGCCTTTAAGCACTTTCTTTACCATGTGCAATCATAAAATAGTCTAATATCTTCATTTTTCCAACATACGTAGCTATTACCCTCGAAAACGAAAACTTTTGAAATAGGAAAAGAGCCTTTAATCGCATTCTTTACCATTTGCAATCATAAAATATTCTAATATCTTCATTTTTTCAACATACGTAGCTATTACCCTCAAAAACTAAAACTTTTGAAATAGGAAAAGAGCCTTTAAGCACTTTCTTTACCATGTGCAATCATAAAATAGCCTAATATCTTTATTTTTCCAACATACGTAGCTATTACCCTCGAAAACTAAAATTTTTGACATAGGAAAAGAGCCTTTAATCACATTCTTTACCATATGCAATCATAAAATAGTCTAATATCTTCATTTTTCCAACATACGTAGCTATTACCCTCGAAAACGAAAACTTTTGAAATAGGAAAAGAGCCTTTAATCACATTCTTTACCATTTGCAATCATAAAATAGTCTAATATCTTCATTTTTTCAACATACGTAGCTATTACCCTCGAAAACTAAAACTTTTGACATAGAAAAAGAGCCTTTAGTCACATTCTTTACCATTTGCAATCATAAAATAGTCTAATATCTTCATTTTTCCAACATACGTAGCTATTACCCTCGAAAACGAAAACTTTTGAAATAGGAAAAGAGCCTTTAATCACATTCTTTACCATTTGCAATCATAAAATAGTCTAATATCTTCATTTGTTCAACATACGTAGCTATTACCCTCGAAAACTAAAACTTTTGACATAGGAAAAGAGCCTTTAATCACATTCTTTACCATTTGCAATCATAAAATAGTCTAATATCTTCATTTTTCCAACATACGTAGCTATTACCCCCGAAAACGAAAACTTTTGAAATAGGAAAAGAGCCTTTAATCACATTCTTTACCATTTGCAATTATAAAATAGTCTAATATCTTCATTTTTTCAACATACGTAGCTATTACCCTCGAAAACTAAAACTTTTGAAATAGGAAAAGAGCCTTTAATCACATTCTTTACCATGTGCAATCATAAAACAGTCTAATATCTTCATTTTTTCAACATACGTAGCTATTACCCTCGAAAACTAAAACTTTTGACATAGGAAAAGAGCCTTTAATCACATTCTTTACCATTTGTAATCATAAAATAGTCTAGTATCTTCATTTTTTCAACATACGTAGCTATTACCCTCGAAAACTAAAACTTTTGACATAGGAAAAGAGCCTTTAATCACATTCGTTACCATTTGCAATCATAAAATAGTCTAATATCTTCATTTTTCCAACATACGTAGCTATTACCCTCGAAAACTAAAACTTTTGAAATAGGAAAAGAGCCTTTAAGCACTTACTTTACCATGTGCAATCATAAAATAGTCTAATATCTTCATTTTTCCAACATACGTAGCTATTACCCCTCGAAAACTAAAACTTTTGACATAGGAAAAGAGCCTTTAATCACATTCTTTACCATGTGCAATCATAAAATAGTCTAATATCTTCATTTTTCCAACATACGTAGCTATTACCCTCGAAAACGAAAACTTTTGAAATAGGAAAAGAGCTTTTAATCACATTCTTTACCATTTGCAATCATAAAATAGTCTAATATCTTCATTTTTTCAACATACGTAGCTATTACCCTCGAAAACTAAAACTTTTGACATAGGAAAAGAGCCTTTAATCACATTCTTTACCATTTGCAATCATAAAATAGTCTAATATCTTCATTTTTTCAACACACGTAGCTATTACCCTCGAAAACTAAAACTTTTGAAATAGGAAAAGAGCCTTTAAGCACTTTCTTTACCATGTGCAATCATAAAATAGTCTAATATCTTCATTTTTTCAATATACGTAGCTATTACCCTCGAAAACTAAAACTTTTGAAATAGAAAAAGAGCCTTTAAGCACTTTCTTTACCATGTGCAATCATAAAATAGTCTAATATCTTCATTTTTCCAACATACGTAGCTATTACCCTCGAAAACTAAAACTTTTGACAAAGGAAAAGAGCCTTTAATCACATTCTTTACCATGTGCAATCATAAAATAGTCTAATATCTTCATTTTTCCAACATACGTAGCTATTAACCTCGAAAACGAAAACTTTTGAAATAGGAAAAGAGCCTTTAATCACATTCTTTACCATTTGCAATCATAAAATAGTCTAATATCTTCATTTTTTCAACATACGTAGCTATTACCCTCGAAAACTAAAACAATTGAAATAGGAAAAGAGCCTTTAAGCACTTTCTTTACCATGTGCAATCATAAAATAGTCTAATATCTTCATTTTTCCAACATACGTAGCTATTACCCTCGAAAACTAAAACTTTTGACATAGGAAAAGAGCCTTTAATCACATTCTTTACCATTTGCAATCATAAAATAGTCTAATATCTTCATTTTTTCAACATACGTAGCTATAACCCTCGAAAACTAAAACTTTTGACATAGGAAAAGAGCCTTTAATCACATTCTTTACCATGTGCAATCATAAAATAGTCTAATATCTTCATTTTTCCAACATACGTAGCTATTACCCTCGAAAACGAAAACTTTTGAAATAGGAAAAGAGCCTTTAATCACATTCTTTACCATTTGCAATCATAAAATATTCTAATATCTTCATTTTTTCAACATACGTAGCTATTACCCTCGAAAACTAAAACTTTTGAAATAGGAAAAGAGCCTTTAAGCACTTTCTTTACCATGTGCAATCATAAAATAGTCTAATATCTTCATTTTTCCAACATACGTAGCTATTACCCTCGAAAACTAAAACTTTTGACATAGGAAAAGAGCCTTTAATCACATTCTTTACCATGTACAATCATAAAATAGTCTAATATCTTCATTTTTTCAACATACGTAGCCAATACCCTCGAAAACTAAAACTTTTGACATAGGAAAAGAGCCTTTAGTCACATTCTTTACCATTTGCAATCATAAAATAGTCTAATATCTTCATTTTTCCAACATACGTAGCTATTACCCTCGAAAACAAAAAACTTTTGAAATAGGAAAAGAGCCTTTAATCACATTCTTTACCATTTGCAATCATAAAATAGTCTAATATCTTCATTTTTTCAACATACGTAGCTATTACCCTCGAAAACTAAAACTTTTGACACAGGAAAAGAGCCTTTAATCACATTCTTTACCATTTGCAATCATAAAATAGTCTAATATCTTCATTTTTCCAACATACGTAGCTATTACTCCCGAAAACGAAAACTTTTGAAATAGGAAAAGAGCCTTTAATCAAATTCTTTACCATTTGCAATTATAAAATAGTCTAATATCTTCATTTTTTCAACATACGTAGCTATTACCCTCGAAAACTAAAACTTTTGAAATAGGAAAAGAGCCTTTAATCACATTCTTTACCACGTGCAATCATAAAATAGTCTAATATCTTCATTTTTTCAACATACGTAGCTATTACCCTCGAAAACTAAAACTTTTGACATAGGAAAAGAGCCTTTAATCACATTCTTTACCATTTGCAATCATAAAATAGTCTAATATCTTCATTTTTTCAACATACGTAGCTATTACCCTCGAAAACTAAAACTTTTGACATAGGAAAAGAGCCTTTAATCACATTCGTTACCATTTGCAATCATAAAATAGTCTAATATCTTGATTTTTCCAACATACGTAGCTATTACCCTCGAAAACTAAAACTTTTGAAATAGGAAAAGAGCCTTTAAGCACTTTCTTTACCATGTGCAATCATAAAATAGTCTAATATCTTCATTTTTCCAACATACGTAGCTATTACCCTCGAAAACTAAAACTTTTGACATAGGAAAAGAGCCTTTAATCACATTCTTTACCATGTGCAATCATAAAATAGTCTAATATCTTCATTTTTCCAACATACGTAGCTATTACCCTCGAAAACGAAAACTTTTGAAATAGGAAAAGAGCCTTTAATCACATTCTTTACCATTTGCAATCATAAAATAGTCTAATATCTTCATTTTTTTCAACATACGTAGCTATTACCCTCGAAAACTAAAACTTTTGAAATAGGAAAAGAGCCTTTAAGCACTTTCTTTACCATGTGCAATCATAAAATAGTCTAATATCTTCATTTTTCCAACATACGTAGCTATTACCCTCGAAAACGAAAACTTTTGAAATAGGAAAAGACCCTTTAATCACATTCTTTACCATTTGCAATCATAAAATAGTCTAATATCTTCATTTTTTCAACATACGTAGCTATTACCCTCGAAAACTAAAACTTTTGAAATAGGAAAAGAGCCTTTAATCACATTCTTTACCATGTGCAATCATAAAATAGTCTAATATCTTCATTTTTTCAACATACGTAGCTATTACCCTCGAAAACTAAAACTTTTGACATAGGAAAAGAGCCTTTAATCACAGTCTTTACCATTTGCAATCGTAAAATAGTCTAATATCTTCATTTTTCCAACATACGTAGCTATTACCCTCGAAAACGAAAACTTTTGAAATGGGAAAAGAGCCTTTAATCACATTCTTTACCATTTGCAATCATAAAATAGTCTATTATCTTCATTTTTTCGACATACGTAGCTATTACCCTCGAAAACTAAAACTTTTGAAATAGGAAAAGAGCCTTTAAGCACTTTCTTTACCATGTGCAATCATAAAATAGTCTAATATCTTCATTTTTCCAACATACGTAGCTATTACCCTCGAAAACGAAAACTTTTGAAATAGGAAAAGAGCCTTTAATCACATTCTTTACCATTTGCAATCATAAAATAGTCTAATATCTTCAATTTTTCAACATACGTAGCTATTACCCTCGAAAACTAAAACTTTTGAAATAGGAAAAGAGCCTTTAATCACATTCTTTACCATGTGCAATCATAAAATAGTCTAATATCTTCATTTTTTCAACATACGTAGCTATTACCCTCGAAAACTAAAACTTTTGACATAGGAAAAGAGACTTTAATCACATTCTTTACCATTTGCAATCATAAAATAGTCTAATATCTTCATTTTTTCAACATACGTAGCTATTACCCTCGAAAACTAAAACTTTTGACATAGGAAAAGAGCCTTTAATCACATTCTTTACCATTTGCAATCATAAAATAGTCTAATATCTTCATTTTTTCAACATACGTAGCTATTACCCTCGAAAACTAAAACTTTTGAAATAGGAAAAGAGCCTTTAAGCACTTTCTTTACCATGTGCAATCATAAAATAGTCTAATATCTTCATTTTTCCAACATACGTAGCTATTACCCTCGAAAACTAAAACTTTTGAAATAGGAAAAGAGCCTTTAAGCACTTTCTTCACCATGTGCAATCATAAAATAGTCTAATATCTTCATTTTTCCAACATACGGAGCTATTACCCTCGAAAACTAAAACTTTTGACATAGGAAAAGAGCCTTTAATCACATTCGTTACCATTTGCAATTATAAAATAGTCTAATATCTTCATTTTTTCAACATACGTAGCTATTACCCTCGAAAACTAAAACTTTTGACATAGGAAAAGAGCCTTTAATCACATTCTTTACCATGTGCAATCATAAAATAGTCTAATATCTTCATTTTTCCAACATACGTAGCTATTACCCTCGAAAAGTTAAACTTTTGAAATAGGAAAAGAGCCTTTAATAACATTCTTTACCATGTGCAATCATAAAATAGTCTAATATCTTCATTTTTTCAACATACGTAGCTATTACCCTCGAAAACTAAAACTTTTGACATAGGAAAAGAGCCTTTAATCACATTCTTTACCATGTGCAATCATAAAATAGTCTAATATCTTCATTTTTCCAACATACGTAGCTATTACCCTCGAAAACTAAAACTTTTGCCATAGGAAAAGAGCCTTTAAGCACATTCTTTACCATGTGCAATCATAAAATAGTCTAATATCTTCATTTTTCCAACATACGTTGCTATTACCCTCGAAAACTAAAACTTTTGAAAAGGAAAAGAGCCTTTAATCACATTCTTTACCATTTGCAATAATAAAATAGTCTAATATCTTCATTTTTTCAACATACGTAGCTATTACCCTCGAAAACTAAAACTTTTGAAATAGGAAAAGAGCCTTTAAGCACTTTCTTTACCATGTGCAATCATAAAATAGTCTAATATCTTCATTTTTCCAACATACGTAGCTATTACCCTCGAAAACTAAAACTTTTGAAATAGGAAAAGAGCCTTTAAGCACTTTCTTTACCATGTGCAATCATAAAATAGTCTAATATCTTCATTTTTCCAACATACGTAGCTATTACCCTCGCAAACTAAAACTTTTGACATAGGAAAAGAACCTTTAATCACATTCTTTACCATGTGCAATCATAAAATAGTCTAATATCTTCATTTTTCCAACATGCGTAGCTATTACCCTCGAAAACGAAAACTTTTGAAATAGGAAAAGAGCCTTTAATCACATTCTTTACCATTTGCAATCATAAAATAGTCTAATATCTTCATTTTTTCAACATACATAGCTATTACCCTCGAAAACTAAAACTTTTGAAATAGGAAAAGAGCCTTTAAGCACTTTCTTTATCATGTGCAATCATAAAATAGTCTAATATCTTCATTTTTCCAACATACGTAGCTATTACCCTCGAAAACTTAAACTTTTGAAATAGGAAAAGAGCCTTTAATCACATTCTTTACCATGTGCAATCATAAAATAGTCTAATATCTTCATTTTTTCAACATACGTAGCTATTACCCTCGAAAACTAAAACTTTTGACATAGGAAAAGAGCCTTTAATCACATTCTTTACCATTTGCAATCATAAAATAGTCTAATATCTTCATTTTTTCAACATACGTAGCTATTACCCTCGAAAACTAAAACTTTTGACATAGGAAAAGAGCCTTTAATCACATTCTTTACCATTTGCAATCATAAAATAGTCTAATATCTTCATTTTTTCAACATACGTAGCTATTACCCTCGAAAACTAAAACTTTTGAAATAAGAAAAGAGCCTTTAAGCACTTTCTTTACCATGTGCAATCATGAAATAGTCTAATATATTCATTTTTTCAACATACGTAGCTATTACCCTCGAAAACTAAAACTTTTGACATAGGAAAAGAGCCTTTAATCACATTCGTTACCATTTGCAATTATAAAATAGTCTAATATCTTCATTTCTTCAACATACGTAGCTATTACCCTCGAAAACTAAACTTTTGACATAGGAAAAGAGCCTTTAATCACATTCTTTACCATTTGCAATTATAAAATAGTCTAATATCTTCATTTTTTCATCATACGTAGCTATTACCCTCGAAAACTAAAACTTTTGACATAGGAAAAGAGACTTTAATCACATTCTTTACCATTTGCAATCATAAAATAGTCCAAGATCTTCATTTTTTCAACATACGTAGCTATTACCCTCGAAAACTAAAACTTTTGAAATAGGAAAAGAGCCTTTAAGCACTTTCTTTACCATTTTCAATCATAAAATAGCCTAATATCTTCATTTTTTCAACATACGTAGCTATTACCCTCGAAAACTAAAACTTTTGACATAGGAAAAGAGCCTTTAATCACATTCTTTACCATGTGCAATCATAAAATAGTCTAATATCTTCATTTTTCCAACATACGTAGCTATTACCCTCGAAAACTAAAACTTTTGCCATAGGAAAAAAGCCTTTAAGCACATTCTTTACCATGTGCAATCATAAAATAGTCTAATATCTTCATTTTTTCAACATACGTAGCTATTACCCTCGAAAACTAAAACTTTTGACATAGGAAAAGAGCCTTTAATCACATTCGTTACCATTTGCAATTATAAAATAGTCTAATATCTTCATTTTTTCAACATACTTAGCTATTACCCTCGAAAACTAAAACTTTTGACATAGAAAAAGAGCCTTTAATCACATTCTTTACCATTTGCAATCATAAAATAGTCTAATATCTTCATTTTTTCAACATACGTAGCTATTACCCTCGAAAACTAAAACTTTTGCCATAGGAAAAGAGCCTTTAAGCACATTCTTTACCATGTGCAATCATAAAATAGTCTAATATCTTCATTTTTTCAACATACGTAGCTATTACCCTCGAAAACTAAAACTTTTGACATAGGAAAAGAGCCTTTAATCACATTTGTTACCATTTGCAATTATAAAATAGTCCAATATCTTCATTTTTTCAACATACGTAGCTATTACCCTCGAAAACTAAAACTTTTGACATAGGAAAAGAGCCTTTAATCACATTCGTTACCATTTGCAATCATAAAATAGTCTAATATCTTCATTTTTTCAACATACGTAGCTATTACCCTCGAAAACTAAAACTTTTGACATAGGAAAAGAGCCTTTTTATCACATTCGTTACCATTTGCAATTATAAATTAGTCTAATATCTTCATTTTTCCAACATACGTAGCTATTACCCTCGAAAACTAAAACTTTTGACATAGGAAAAGAGCCTTTAATCACATTCTTTACCATGTGCAATCATAAAATAGTCTAATATCTTCATTTTTCCAACATACGTAGCTATTACCCTCGAAAACTTAAACTTTTGAAATAGGAAAAGAGCCTTTAATCACATTCTTTACCATGTGCAATCATAAAATAGTCTAATATCTTCATTTTTTCAACATACGTAGCTATTACCCTCGAAAACTAAAACTTTTGAAATAGGAAAAGAGCCTTTAAGCACTTTCTTTACCATGTGCAATCATAAAATAGTCTAATATCTTCATTTTTCCAACATACGTAGCTATTACCCTCGAAAACTAAAACTTTTGAAATAGGAAAAGAGCCTTTAAGCACTTTCTTTACCATGTGCAATCATAAAATAGTCTAATATCTTCATTTTTCCAACATACGTAGCTATTACCCTCGCAAACTAAAACTTTTGACATAGGAAAAGAACCTTTAATCACATTCTTTACCATGTGCAATCATAAAATAGTCTAATATCTTCATTTTTCCAACATGCGTAGCTATTACCCTCGAAAACGAAAACTTTTGAAATAGGAAAAGAGCCTTTAATCACATTCTTTACCATTTGCAATCATAAAATAGTCTAATATCTTCATTTTTTCAACATACATAGCTATTACCCTCGAAAACTAAAACTTTTGAAATAGGAAAAGAGCCTTTAAGCACTTTCTTTATCATGTGCAATCATAAAATAGTCTAATATCTTCATTTTTCCAACATACGTAGCTATTACCCTCCAAAACTTAAACTTTTGAAATAGGAAAAGAGCCTTTAATCACATTCTTTACCATGTGCAATCATAAAATAGTCTAATATCTTCATTTTTTCAACATACGTAGCTATTACCCTCGAAAACTAAAACTTTTGACATAGGAAAAGAGCCTTTAATCACATTCTTTACCATTTGCAATCATAAAATAGTCTAATATCTTCATTTTTTCAACATACGTAGCTATTACCCTCGAAAACTAAAACTTTTGACATAGGAAAAGAGCCTTTAATCACATTCTTTACCATTTGCAATCATAAAATAGTCTAATATCTTCATTTTTTCAACATACGTAGCTATTACCCTCGAAAACTAAAACTTTTGAAATAAGAAAAGAGCCTTTAAGCACTTTCTTTACCATGTGCAATCATGAAATAGTCTAATATATTCATTTTTTCAACATACGTAGCTATTACCCTCGAAAACTAAAACTTTTGACATAGGAAAAGAGCCTTTAATCACATTCGTTACCATTTGCAATTATAAAATAGTCTAATATCTTCATTTCTTCAACATACGTAGCTATTACCCTCGAAAACTAAAACTTTTGACATAGGAAAAGAGCCTTTAATCACATTCTTTACCATTTGCAATTATAAAATAGTCTAATATCTTCATTTTTTCATCATACGTAGCTATTACCCTCGAAAACTAAAACTTTTGACATAGGAAAAGAGACTTTAATCACATTCTTTACCATTTGCAATCATAAAATAGTCCAAGATCTTCATTTTTTCAACATACGTAGCTATTACCCTCGAAAACTAAAACTTTTGAAATAGGAAAAGAGCCTTTAAGCACTTTCTTTACCATTTTCAATCATAAAATAGCCTAATATCTTCATTTTTTCAACATACGTAGCTATTACCCTCGAAAACTAAAACTTTTGACATAGGAAAAGAGCCTTTAATCACATTCTTTACCATGTGCAATCATAAAATAGTCTAATATCTTCATTTTTCCAACATACGTAGCTATTACCCTCGAAAACTAAAACTTTTGCCATAGGAAAAAAGCCTTTAAGCACATTCTTTACCATGTGCAATCATAAAATAGTCTAATATCTTCATTTTTTCAACATACGTAGCTATTACCCTCGAAAACTAAAACTTTTGACATAGGAAAAGAGCCTTTAATCACATTCGTTACCATTTGCAATTATAAAATAGTCTAATATCTTCATTTTTTCAACATACTTAGCTATTACCCTCGAAAACTAAAACTTTTGACATAGAAAAAGAGCCTTTAATCACATTCTTTACCATTTGCAATCATAAAATAGTCTAATATCTTCATTTTTTCAACATACGTAGCTATTACCCTCGAAAACTAAAACTTTTGCCATAGGAAAAGAGCCTTTAAGCACATTCTTTACCATGTGCAATCATAAAATAGTCTAATATCTTCATTTTTTCAACATACGTAGCTATTACCCTCGAAAACTAAAACTTTTGACATAGGAAAAGAGCCTTTAATCACATTTGTTACCATTTGCAATTATAAAATAGTCCAATATCTTCATTTTTTCAACATACGTAGCTATTACCCTCGAAAACTAAAACTTTTGACATAGGAAAAGAGCCTTTAATCACATTCGTTACCATTTGCAATCATAAAATAGTCTAATATCTTCATTTTTCAACATACGTAGCTATTACCCTCGAAAACTAAAACTTTTGACATAGGAAAAGAGCCTTTTTATCACATTCGTTACCATTTGCAATTATAAAATAGTCTAATATCTTCATTTTTCCAACATACGTAGCTATTACCCTCGAAAACTAAAACTTTTGACATAGGAAAAGAGCCTTTAATCACATTCTTTACCATGTGCAATCATAAAATAGTCTAATATCTTCATTTTTCCAACATACGTAGCTATTACCCTCGAAAACTTAAACTTTTGAAATAGGAAAAGAGCCTTTAATCACATTCTTTACCATGTGCAATCATAAAATAGTCTAATATCTTCATTTTTTCAACATACGTAGCTATTACCCTCGAAAACTAAAACTTTTGACATAGGAAAAGAGCCTTTAATCACATTCTTTACCATGTGCAATCATAAAATATTCTAATATCTTCATTTTTCCAACATACGTAGCTATTACCCTCGAAAACTAAAACTTTTGCCATAGGAAAAGAGCCTTTAAGCACATTCTTTACCATGTGCAATCATAAAATAGTCTAATATCTTCATTTTTCCAACATACGTAGCTATTACCCTCGAAAACTAAACTTTTTGAAAAGGAAAAGAGCCTTTAATCACATTCTTTACCATTTGCAATAATAAAATAGTCTAATATCTTCATTTTTTCAACATACGTAGCTATTACCCTCGAAAACTAAAACTTTTGAAATAGGAAAAGAGCCTTTAAGCACTTTCTTTACCATGTGCAATCATAAAATAGTCTAATATCTTCATTTTTCCAACATACGTAGCTATTACCCTTTAAAACTAAAACTTTTGAAATAGGAAAAGAGCCTTTAAGCACTTTCTTTACCATGTGCAATCATAAAATAGTCTAATATCTTCATTTTTCCAACATACGTAGCTATTACCCTCGAAAACTAAAACTTTTGACATAGGAAAAGAGCCTTTAATCACATTCTTTACCATGTGCAATCATAAAATAGTCTAATATCTTCATTTTTCCAACATGCTTAGCTATTACCCTCGAAAACGAAAACTTTTGAAATAGGAAAAGAGCCTTTAATCACATTCTTTACCATTTGCAATCATAAAATAGTCTAATATCTTCATTTTTTCAACATACATAGCTATTACCCTCGAAAACTAAAACTTTTGAAAAAGGAAAAGAGCCTTTAAGCACTTTCTTTATCATGTGCAATCATAAAATAGTCTAATATATTCATTTTTCCAACATACGTAGCTATTACCCTCGAAAACTTAAACTTTTGAAATAGGAAAAGAGCCTTTAATCACATTCTTTACCATGTGCAATCATAAAATAGTCTAATATCTTCATTTTTTCAACATACTTAGCTATTACCCTCGAAAACTAAAACTTTTGACATAGGAAACATGCCTTTAATCACATTCTTTACCATTTGCAATCATAAAATAGTCTAATATCTTCATTTTTTCAACATACGTAGCTATTACCCTCGAAAACTAAAACTTTTGACATAGGAAAAGAGCCTTTAATCACATTCTTTACCATTTGCAATCAAAAAATAGTCTAATATCTTCATTTTTTCAACATACGTAGCTATTACCCTCGAAAACTAAAACTTTTGAAATAGGAAAAGAGCCTTTAAGCACTTTCTTTACCATGTGCAATCATGAAATAGTCTAATATCTTCATTTTTTCAACATACGTAGCTATTACCCTCGAAAACTAAAACTTTTGACATAGGAAAAGAGCCTTTAATCACATTCGTTACCATTTGCAATTATAAAATAGTCTAATATCTTCATTTCTTCAACATACGTAGCTATTACCCTCGAAAACTAAAACTTTTGACATAGGAAAAGAGCCTTTAATCACATTCTTTACCATTTGCAATTATAAAATAGTCTAATATCTTCATTTTTTCATCATACGTAGCTATTACCCTCGAAAACTAAAACTTTTGACATAGGAAAAGAGCCTTTAATCACACTCTTTACCATTTGCAATCATAAAATAGTCTAATATCTTCATTTTTTCAACATACGTAGCTATTACCCTCGAAAACTAAAACTTTTGAAATAGGAAAAGAGCCTTTAAGCACTTTCTTTACCATTTTCAATCATAAAATAGTCTAATATCTTCATTTTTTCAACATACGTAGCTATTACCCTCGAAAACTAAAACTTTTGACATAGGAAAAGAGCCTTTAATCACATTCTTTACCATGTGCAATCATAAAATAGTCTAATATCTTCATTTTTCCAACATACGTAGCTATTACCCTCAAAACCTAAAACTTTTGCCATAGGAAAAGAGCCTTTAAGCACATTCTTTACCATGTGCAATCATAAAATAGTCTAATATCTTCATTTTTTCAACATACGTAGCTATTACCCTCGAAAACTAAAACTTTTGACATAGGAAAAGAGCCTTTAATCACATTCGTTACCATTTGCAATTATAAAATAGTCTAATATCTTCATTTTTTCAACATACTTAGCTATTACCCTCGAAAACTAAAACTTTTGACATAGGAAAAGAGCCTTTAATCACATTCTTTACCATTTGCAATCATAAAATAGTCTAATATCTTCATTTTTTCAACATACGTAGCTATTACCCTCGAAAACTAAAACTTTTGCCATAGGAAAAGAGCCTTTAAGCACATTCTTTACCATGTGCAATCATAAAATGGTCTAATATCTTCATTTTTTCAACATACGTAGCTATTACCCTCGAAAACTAAAACTTTTGACATAGGAAAAGAGCCTTTAATCACATTTGTTACCATTTGCAATTATAAAATCAGTCCAATATCTTCATTTTTTCAACATACGTAGCTATTACCCTCGAAAACTAAAACTTTTGACATAGGAAAAGAGCCTTTAATCACATTCTTTACCATTTGCAATCATAAAATAGTCTAATATCTTCATTTTTTCAACATACGTAGCTATTACCCTCGAAAACTAAAACTTTTGAAATAGGAAAAGAGCCTTTAAGCACTCTCTTTATCATGTGCAATCATAAAATAGTCTAATATCTTCATTTTTCCAACATAAGTAGCTATTACCCTCGAAAACTTAAACTTTTGAAATAGGAAAAGAGCCTTTAATCACATTCTTTACCATGTGCAATCATAAAATAGTCTAATATCTTCATTTTTTCAACATACGTAGCTATTACCCTCGAAAACTAAAACTTTTGACATAGGAAAAGAGCCTTTAATCACATTCGTTACCATTTGCAATTATAAAATAGTCTAATATCTTCATTTCTTCAACATACGTAGCTATTACCCTCGAAAACTAAAACTTTTGACATAGGAAAAGAGCCTTTAATCACATTCTTTACCATTTGCAACTATAAAATAGTCTAATATCTTCATTTTTTCATCATACGTTGCTATTACCCTCGAAAACTAAAACTTTTGACATAGGAAAAGAGCCTTTAATCACATTCTTTACCATTTGCAATCATAAAATAGTCTAATATCTTCATTTTTTCAACATATGTAGCTATTACCCTCGAAAACTAAAACTTTTGAAATAGGAAAAGAGCCTTTAAGCACTTTCTTTACCATTTTCAATCATAAAATAGTCTAATATCTTCATTTTTTCAACATACGTAGCTATTACCCTCGAAAACTAAAACTTTTGACATAGGAAAAGAGCCTTTAATCACATTCTTTACCATGTGCAATCATAAAATAGTCTAATATCTTCATTTTTCCAACATACGTAGCTATTACCCTCGAAAACTAAAACTTTTGCCATAGGAAAAGAGCCTTTAAGCACATTCTTTACCATGTGCAATCATAAAATAGTCTAATATCTTCATTTTTTCAACATACGTAGCTATTACCCTCAAAACCTAAAACTTTTGCCATAGGAAAAGAGCCTTTAAGCACATTCTTTACCATGTGCAATCATAAAATAGTCTAATATCTTCATTTTTTCAACATACGTAGCTATTACCCTCGAAAACTAAAACTTTTGACATAGGAAAAGAGCCTTTAATCACATTCGTTACCATTTGCAATTATAAAATAGTCTAATATCTTCATTTTTTCAACATACTTAGCTATTACCCTCGAAAACTAAAACTTTTGACATAGGAAAAGAGCCTTTAATCACATTCTTTACCATTTGCAATCATAAAATAGTCTAATATCTTCATTTTTTCAACATACGTAGCTATTACCCTCGAAAACTAAAACTTTTGCCATAGGAAAAGAGCCTTTAAGCACATTCTTTACCATGTGCAATCATAAAATGGTCTAATATCTTCATTTTTTCAACATACGTAGCTATTACCCTCGAAAACTAAAACTTTTGACATAGGAAAAGAGCCTTTAATCACATTTGTTACCATTTGCAATTATAAAATAGTCCAATATCTTCATTTTTTCAACATACGTAGCTATTACCCTCGAAAACTAAAACTTTTGACATAGGAAAGAGCCTTTAATCACATTCTTTACCATTTGCAATCATAAAATAGTCTAATATCTTCATTTTTTCAACATACGTAGCTATTACCCTCGAAAACTAAAACTTTTGAAATAGGAAAAGAGCCTGTAAGCACTCTCTTTATCATGTGCAATCATAAAATAGTCTAATATCTTCATTTTTCCAACATAAGTAGCTATTACCCTCGAAAACTTAAACTTTTGAAATAGGAAAAGAGCCTTTAATCACATT